>NW_022595244.1:5140167-5245517 GCF_009176505.1 Sitodiplosis mosellana
AACCGTTCGAATATTTTGATGGTTTGTTTCCGAAAATTCAATCAATAAAAACACTAATACTACGGATGTATACGCCCGATGCTGTAAACTCACTCATAGAAAATCAAGGAATAATCACAAAAAACTTTCCATTTTTGGTTGAATTAGAAGTGTTAGCTTTTTGTCCTATTTCAAGTTCTAAGGTTCAACATATTATGACTATATTCAAACAACTTACTGTTTTTGAGTTTGAATTTTCCGAAGATTCCGAATATACATATCTACAAAAGTGTCTAAGCACTGACTGGTCCTTAAAATACACCAAAAGTCGGTGGATTAATTCGTCAGGAAGAGATTTTTTCCCGGTCATGTTAAAACGTAAAAACACAACAAATTGGCACATAGAACACGAATTCTGCAGGTCTTTCTAATAATTGGAATATTAATTATTTTTCATATTTTTCCTTCTTTTCTAAGTTAGTTTTTCTTCATAAATAAAAACGATATAGCAAAAGACAATAAACATATACATATTACAATACAGACGTTGTTTCCATTAGTTTTAATTTAGGTTTTAAAAAGGCACGTATACAAATCGTATCGCATTTCAGAATGAGGTGAACATTTCTTTTCATACATATGGCGCTGATGCCACGAATTTTTTCCGTTTTTATTTGTGAAGTAAGTACAATTAAACTCAAAACGACGAATAAAAACCGCTTCATCTTGAAGTACTTACAGTTATCACTTTGAAACGTACAATAATCTTTTGGACAGAAAATTGAATACGAACTTTCGTTCAAAATACAGGAGCTTCATATCCAAATTCTATTTATATTCGCTATTCTGCTACAAACCACAAACAAATTGTAAAAACATCAATAATTTATTAATTTTTTGTTGAAATTATTTTTTAATATTTCTGAGAAGGCACGATTTAATCGAGAAAATTCAAGTAAAAGTCTCTTCCCTCGACGTTGATAATAAATATTGTCATGTAGAGAATTAGCTAAATATAAGTCTTTATTTTAGGACTAATAGCATAAAACTGATTTATTACATTACAATGGTTACTATAATTTTACTGATTCCATTTGATAAGCCTACTTATCCTACAGTCATTCGTTTTTTGTCTTGTTATTGTTTCAAATTGAATTTATCTGGAAACAAATGTATGAATTCAATCGATATTTCACAATCAAATTCAATAGTCATTTCGACTAGCTACCGATTGCAAATATATTTGAAGTGTGTTTTGTTGGCAGATTATCGAATTCTCTTGTCTAAATCTTCATACAAAGAACAACGTGTAGCATTCTAACAAGAGTTGCCGCGTATCACTCAACTTTCATTTAATACTTACGTCTCATACATTGTAGATATAAGTGGGCACTTTCAAGTATTTTCCAAACAACAGTCTAGAGAGTGGAGAGTCAACGTCCAACGTCATTTTCTGATAATCAATTAAAATCAGTATAATCTTTAGGAATTTTAAAAAAATCCAATGTATGTTTATTGTTACAATGCGTGTAGAACCGCCGTGAACCAGAGGTATAAAATCAAGTGTATTTTAAGGAGCTACAATTGAACAAGTGATTTATTTTAAAATGAATCGTGCTCTATTCGCGGTTGTGTGTTTTGTATTGGCGTTTGCAGCTCCATCAACTGGCAAAGATGTACTTGAAGGAACTGATGTGAAAGAAGGTGATTTCAAATATCAAGTTCTCTTATATTATCCAAACCGTCATCCTATATGCGGTGGTGCTATCCTGAATGAATGGTACATTTTAAGTAGTGCCCAAGCCACTCACCAATATGTCGAAAAGCTGAATAAATTGGTCATATATCTTGGCACAACGAATACTCGTAATGTGCAGCACAAACGATTAATTTCCGAAATAAAAATCCCGAAAGAATTTGTTTTTGGTGAAATACATCACGATGTTGCGTTGGTACGAGTAAGACGAAAAATTGAATTTTCTGCTAATGTTCAACCAATTGCACTTCCAACGAATGGAGACGTGTTTGACGGAATCCTTCTATCGAGTGGTTTCGATTTTGCCCTCAAACCAGTAAGTCGATGAAGCAAACTACAATTTAAGATGAGTAAAATTATGCGAAAAAATATTGATTTATATTTTGTCTAGGTTGCTGACCACTTTCCAATAGTATACAAAGATGATCAATTACATTACCACAAAACCTCGATGATTCCAATGGATGAATGCAAAAACCTATACGGCAAAACGTTTTATCGTGATCGACCCCCTTACAATATCACCGATATTATTTGCACGGTGAACAACCAAGGATATAGCTTTAATCCTGGCTGTGAAGGCAACCCGTTGGTTGCAAATAATATACTTTATGGTTTGGCTACAACAAGGGGTCCCGAAAAACTTCCGAATCTTTACACAAAAGTATTTTCACACAAAAAATGGATCGAAGACAATTCGGCTGTGGCAAAAGCATAATCGAAACCAAATTTGCAACAAAGTGATGAAAATTGACTTTGAATGTGACGAATTTGCAGATATTTTTTTCAAACCAATAAAATCGATTTGATGAATTACAAAGAGCTGTATTTTTCCACTGATAAGATAATTTTAAACCAAAAATTTCACATCATTCAAATTTGTGTACTAAAATTTGTTTGTTTTTGTCGACCGTCAAGAGATGGCGCTACGGTCAAACACACTGTGAGTTAGATTTTTGACAAAAGGTAAATGATTGAAATGTTTTCATGTCGTAATTTGCACGTATTGTGCCGCGCAGCCACCGACACTCGATTCACTGCATGTAGAGTCGTTTGTACTGATATCATGTTATTTATAGAGTGAACAAATCATAAGAGCCTGCATACGAACGAACGAGACAACAGTCGTGATGAACTGGATCTCTTTGGTTTTGATGGTGTGTGAGTTTCTTTTTTAGTCTTTTGTCATCAATTTCATCTATATTTGCAGTCGATGTTTCTGACTGAAGGAAAAACACACATTGATTTACGGGGAAACGCATCAAAAGCGAAAATTCTTTGGAGAAAATTTACAAGCTTATTAAAAGCATTCGAACAGTGAACACATACATTTTTCGTGTCATTTTGTCAGTGAAAAATTATTTTTGTCAGAAATTATCGATGAAAACGGAGAGAAAAAACCATATGCTCGACTAAGAATATTATTGTTATTTAGTAGAATTTCTAACTAGCAGGATTAAGTGGAATTTACTGAAAAAAGGTTAATTACTATTGTGACCGAAAGAAAGGTAGTGCACTCATACGATTTCAATTTGTAAACAAGTGCACAAAGTGTTGGGTAAAAGTGTGAAGCTCCAGAACGGAATTGACATATTAAGAGTGTCACCGTGTCATTGGTTGACCTAAAAATATTGGGAACGAAACAATCAGGGTGTTTGGGATTTTGGATGTGCCAGAACAAAAGGCAATGCGATAAAGATGTCCTCACGTGTTTTGAAGAAGTTGCATGGCGACAATGATTTGGAAGTTCGCGAGCAAGACGCCTCCGATCTCGATAATGACAACAGTTTCATTGGCAGCAGCGGAGCTCGTAAGAAGCAATTTGATGGAAATCGATACGATTTGGTAATTATTCACGCACCTTTTTATTCAAATTAAAATTAATTTGGCATTATCGTCACCGAATCGTTCATTTTCTATGGCATTTTTTATTTGGTTACGATTATTTGTGTTTGATTATAATGTACAGGCAGCACTCAGCTGATGTTATTGTTGTTGTTTTTGTTATTGTTGTGCAATATTTATCATGCGCACGAAACATCTACCGTAGAAGAGCGAACCAAATAATAATACAACGTCGCAATTAAAATATGTTCTTTTTTGGTCGTCGGTTCACAATGAAATTAATCGGACGTGTGTTATTTTAGAGTCAATTTTTTTTCCAATGCGTAATTATTTGTTTTGAATGTTTGCAGTTCCAACAGTCGATGTCGGAAAGTGAAGTGAAAGAGGATGACAATGAAACCGAACACAATTCGACCGCTACACCAAATCCGGACATAAAGAAGAAACGTAAGAAGCGCAAGAAACGCAGTGGAAAACATAGTGGATATCATCGGAGTAGCGAAGATAATGCTGATGTACGTATGAAAATGTGTTTTTTTGGTTCTATTTTTATATTCACACATATATTCGTGCGAGGTGCTTATGCATGGCAGCAAATGTGTTTTACTTTAATGTATCACCGTGATTTTTGTGTCAGTCATAATAAAAAGAAGATGTGTTTGTTTACATTGGATTTTGCGTAGGTCGATGAACTTGCTCGCACCTTCAAGAGCTTTCATTATCACACGATTAACGATGAGAATACACCGCTTCCAGCAAACCAATCGGCTGCCAGCAACACGAACTTGTTATCAACCAAGGCGTTGCTTTCGATTCAGCATAAAAACTTGAATCCATCGTTTGAAATGAAACGAATGTTTGGCAGCAAAGTGGTTCAGTTGAAACAGTAAGTGAATTTGATTTCAAAGTGATTTGTAAATCGTTTTTGATTTGTTTATTTCAGTTGATTGCATTTAATTTCCAAGAAACGTTTTAATCACATTTCATTTCTGAGAAAGAGAATGATTACATCATCAAGATTTATCTTTGAGTAGTTAGTACTTCTTTATGAACAATCGCTTTTGTTATGTTTGCAGTTCAAATGATCGTCGAAATGGCCGTGGTGGGCGAATATTCAAATCGACATGGTTGGTGACACCGAAAGATAATTGGCCACCAGCCACAAAAACGGGTCTTTCGATGGTTATTGACTATTCGAAATCGAATGAAACAGATGAATCGACCTGTAGTCGCGGTGCATCCAACCGGTTGAACCCAGCCAAAGGAGTGCAGTGGTTTGTGTTTGAGCATAGTGTGACTTATCGTCAATTGCAACAGAAATTCTTGGCTGCCGTCGAGAGCATGGACTCAGATAATATCATCAAAATTATCAATCAACAGCCGTATCACGTGGACTCGTTGATTCAAATGAGTGAACTGTGCAAAATGTCCGAAGATCATGCCATGGCATCTGAACTCATCGAACACGCAATATTGGCATTGGAATCGGCATTTCACTCATCGTTCAGTTTGACCACTGGCAATTCACGACTTGATTATCGCCGGCAAGAGAATCGTGCACTGTTCATTGTTCTATTCAAACATGCTCAATACTTGGAGGGACGGGCTTGTGCCCGCACTGCTTTGGAGGTGGCCAAGTTGATTCTAACATTTGATCCCATAAATGATCCGCTGGCCATGATTTTAGTCATTGACTATTATGCCTTACGAGCCAAACAATATGAATGGCTGGTGCAGCTGTACGACGAACTGGAGAGTTCAAACAATTTATCACAACTGCCAAATATGGCCTACTCATATGCACTGGCACTGTTTTATTTAAATAAAAATGGCAATTTGGATTTGGCTGACAAAGCAATACAATATGCAGTCCTCATGTTCCCTGGTGTGGTTAAACCGTTGCTGGATGCGCTATCGGTGCAAGTTGACTCTCGTGCCAATTCACACAAATACATTTCGTCTTCAGCATATGACAAGTAATTCATATTTTATTTGGGATAAATTTATTTGTTTATTATATTGAAAATAACTGATATTAATCTGATGAATTGTTCACAGTCAACCAGCGGCTTTGCAGCAGCTCACATCACTTTATGTATCACGTTCAAAGACTGTTTGGCGTGATACAGACATTTTACCTTGGTTGTCACGCAACGTGAACACGGTGCTGGATCGAGTAGATGAAAAAGATGCGATTGTAAATGAGTACAGCACCAAGAGAAGTCAACGGTAATTTGAAAAAAAAAACGTTCATTTGCCTATTTGATCTTCTCAAAATAAGATATTCACCCTTTTTCTCCTAACTTTTGTTTCAAATCCATTCTTTTTTTCGCCATTCTGTACCATCATTTTCTTGGTATTTCAGGTACAAAACACCACCGAGACCAATTTTGCGCCACATTATTCTGTCTGATTTTAAAGAGAAGGTGCCATTGGCACCGTTCATCAATCAAGAAACTGAACCAATTGTGATGTACGATCCCCTTCCACCGCTTGATTCAATCAATATTTATGCAAAGCCGACATTGACACCGCAATCACGCCTGCTGCCAGATGCTTCGCCATTGTCAATGTTTTTCCAATCGCTTTTACCAAATTTCAATGTACAAGGTGGCCGATTTGTTGCACCAGAAGCCATACCGGGTGTACCAGGTGCTCGGAATGCTGATCCGAATCGAGACCCGGCCGTTGCATGGGATGAAAATGTTGCACATGATCAACACCTTATGGATGAACTAAGACTTATTGATGAAATTGACAACGGTAAGTGGATATGATTCAGAAAACGCCTTGGAAAATACGAAGAAATAAATTCAATTTATTCTCTTTTGCACTACAGTTGCTGCTACAAACAACGAACTGAATCAGCCATTCATCGAGCTCCGGAATTCATTAACATCCGTTGTGGACGCGATGCGCGATTTCTTATCGAATATTCGCGTTCCCGAGATGCCAAACGATGCCGATGTGGATGAAAATGAGAGCACCGATGATGGTGCCAACGACAATTACTTGACATAAATTTACTTGAATAAACAAAAGCCACCGAAAATGGGAATTGCATCAATCTCAATTGATCTGTGCTCCACAGCATACGAACACTCAATACTGTGGTCTTTTTTAAATTGTTTCTATTCTCGCCCCGTTTTTAAAATCATTTTACTGCTAAACATTGTCGATATTTCAACTGATAAAGATATAGTAGAACAACATTCATTTTGCACACAATTTTACTCAACAAACAAAACGCAAAGTGAAAAATAGTTTATGCAACAATAAAAGAAAAAAAAACAAGTCCGTATGTATTTGCCCAATTCTAAATATATAAAAATTGTTTTGGATCATTTTTCGAGTTCTTTCAGAAGAGATGAAAAAAAATATTTGAGAAAAAAAATTGTTAATGAAATAGTTTACTTCTAAAAATAAAATACGAACCAAATATACTGCAAATAAAAATCCCTCACACTAAATTCCACATAAAAAGAAAACAATTGCAAAATATATGTGTGCAAAAACATTGGGGAAAAAAACAAACAAAGAATATCTTTTTATTGTAAGGCAAAGAGACACCGTAGAATTTGTTCTTGGAAAAGCCACACGCATTTTTAGAGGCCCCTTTATGAATATTTACTGAATATTGTGTTTCCAACATTTACTAAAAAATATCATAAATAAACTGGTACAAGAACACATTTCAAACAGTTAAAACGCACGCATTTTTTTAACTTATTTTGCCTTTTGACCTTTGGTTCGAGAGTTTAATCTATACGGAGCAGGTAAAGTGTTGCAAATATGAGGATTTGGTCATTAAAAACTATGCATAATCGGAACTTTTTGAAAATATGATTATTTTTCAAACGGATTAACTGTAAGTATATCAGGCTACAAATGTGCATAATAATAAGCAAAATGTTTGTCACAACGGTATGCGAGATGGTGCTATTGCTCGTACAAGTGTAATGAAAATGTTCGTTATATAGAGCAGCCTGAACCATGAGCCAATTTAGTACTCTTTTGTCTGTGAAACTACTTACATCACAGCCAAACAAACCAGGAGACCAAGAGTGATAGCTACAATAGAGTAATCGAAGAAGCAACCGACATTTTTCTGAGAAAAAAATTGACGAAGTTTTTCAACACACTTTTGAATTGAATGCAAAGAAAATATGTTTGGAACAAGTTCTATGGTTTTTTGGACGTTAATTATAATTACATTCCAAATGTATGGTGAGATTGTGCTCGGTTTTTCTGGGCTGTATGGTGATAATGGGATTGATCAGACGATTAAGAAGAAAAATATTCCACGAGCCGACATTCAGCGTATCAGAAGCCATATTCTGGAAATGGTTGGACTGCCAAAGCGTGAACACTTTCACCATAAAGTTCATCACAATCGATCAACTGCAAGGTAAGTTCAATGAAAAAAAAAATCATCAACTCAGAGTCTGAGTGTCCAAACCTAAGAAATGAAAGTTCCATCGATGCTAATGACCGATCGAAAAAGTTACAGGAAATCGCATAAATCGGTGCCAAAATTTTTATGGAAAATCTATGAGCGGTTGAGTGAAGACGAAGATGAACGATTACACCTCAAGCAAAATCGGTTGAATGAGGAAAACGACGGATTCACCGATGAACATGATAGAATCATCGAACTGAGTGACACTATTATGACATTTATGAATAATCGTAAGTAATGCGGCAAAGAGGCACTAAGTACATAGTAGAGCGTGCTATGAGCTGATGTCATCAGCACTAACTAACATCAGTTGCTGATATCAGCTACTGACGAGTATGCGTTGAGTTGTTTTAACTCATTTGCAGTATAAAAATGTGATCGCCAATGGCTAGATACCTTGTTGGATTCCGTTTTTATACTGTAAAATGCTGCTGACATCAGCTCAAAATACGCTCTGATCTCTGATACATAGACATTTTTTTTAATATTGTTCTTGAATTCTTAACAACACACTCTAGGTAATGCATTTCCAAATCCTGAAAATGAAACTCGCTTATCGTTCGATCTATCTGGGGCACATTTAAATGGAATCGAGCTAATGATGAGTGAATTGCATCTATTTAAACGACAACTGCCGGAAAAACATTTTGCTTCGAATCCATGCGTGATTACTATTTATGCGCTAACTTTTCCGAATGGGTAAGTCCTTTTCAATATATATGTAGAACTGTACATTTCTGGTGGGTTTCGAAACAAATATCATTGTCTATTGTCTGGTATTATTGATTTAGTGTTAAAGAGTTACATGCGATTCAAACGGCCGAAACGACCGTCGGCTTCGAAGGATGGATTCAAATCAATACCACATCAACGTTCAGGGAATGGTTGACCGAGAAAAAGTCAAACAATATGCTGTACATAACAGTTGAATATGAAAATGAATTGGGTCATCTTGACACTCCATCCATCAGTGTGAACTATCTGCTGAGCTATACGGATGGAGAACGTTTGCCATTCATTACTGCCTACTTCGAAAATAACGAAACGAACGGTCATGTTTTGAAGCACGGGTCTCTAAAGCAATTGCCCAGTGCTACCACGGTAAGAAATGACCTAAACACAACTTCAATCTTAAAATTAAAAAAAAAACAATTTTTACTTTTATCTTTTAACAGCACCGCCGTTCGAAGCGTAGTACCCGCTCCTTGAAGCCGAAGAAGCCGAAAAATTCGAAATCATCGTCACGAGTAAATCATTTGTTGCACCCAAAGAAATCGACCAGTTTTAAAGGGTGCTCAAGACATACGTTGTACATCACATTCAAGCAATTACGATTTGATGATTGGATTTTTGCGCCGGCTGGCTATGAAGCCTATTATTGTGCTGGATCTTGTGATTTTCCGTTTTCTCATCATGTCGAAGTGACCCGTCATGCAGTTCTTCAGGAGTTAGCTCATCTAATGATAAGTCATACCATACCAAAGCCTTGCTGTGCACCATCCAAATTACAACCCGTAAAACTGCTGTACGAACAAAGTGAAAATAATTTTTCGATTAAAAAGTACCGTGGCATGATTGTTACCAAATGTGCGTGTCAATAGAACCACATGCACGACACGAAGTTTGCTATTAGGTAGGACAAAAGGAAAAAAGCAATTCAATTTAGAGAAGGAAAGTGAACAAATACACGATGAATTGTTTATGTATCGACATTTCGATGTAAGTTTATTTTTGAAGCCAACGAAATGTTTATTGACACAAAATAGCGGCGTAGTGTACCAGACAATGAAGCCATTATACTAAATCGGTGTAACTTTGGATGTTGAACAAATGACGGAATAAAATGAATATGAAATAACATGTTCAAGCGAAAGGAAAAAAAATACCGTTGATGACTATGTAGTAGGAAAATAGATATAGAAAATGTGTGTGTGTGTGTGTAATAATAATAATAATGAAGACTTAAAATAAAAACAGATGAAAAGGAATGATATAATTTAGTTGATGAGATTCTTTTTGAATGCAACACATATGAAGACGTCTTCGATCACAGGTATCAATTTGTTTGGCATTTTATGTATGTAGAATGTTGCTTTCCATGCACCGTTGAATTTGTGTTCGACCACTGTTGTGAAGGGGTGCAAAATTTCACCTAAATCGGCCACATTTTTGGGTGGTGTTGAGTTTTCGGCTTCCTCATCACCATCACTATTATCGTCGCTTGATTCTTGGTCGGTGTCAACAAATTTCGAGCAATTTTCACAGCAAGCAATTTCAGCACGTTGAAACTTTTTGTTGTTGTCTGTCATTTGGAATCCGACAACAATGGAATTGAGTTGCTTGTGATGAACCATGAAATCAATGATACTAATCAGCACTTGACATCGCTTGTGACTTTTTTCGTTTAAACCATAAACCACGTACAGCTTGAGATCAGTCAATCTGGGTAATGGAGCCGGGTTTTTGGACAGTTTGAAGACATTTTTGACCTCGTTCTCTTTGTTCAAACACCAAGTGAGTGATTTCAACTCTTTGCAATTCATGATGTACCCAAGGTTTGATTCGCTGGCCCCTTGTTCGATATCAACACTGAGTTTTTCGATTAGTTTGCTGGGTATCATAAATGCTGATAAAGTGTCAGCCGATCGACACGTCATCTGCAAACATTTTAGATTGCTGAATTTCGGTGGAATGTTGTTCGAATGGACACATGCCGGCGGAGCTGATCGGTGAGTGTAAATCACATCCAGTGCCTCCAAATTTGGCAACATTTGATCGATGTACGAAATGTATTCGGTGGTGATTTTGAGTGCCATTCCGAAAATGTCACGACATAGTCGCAACCCTTTCAATTGCGGATTGTTTTTGATGAAGCGACGAACATTTTTGTTGCTGAAATTGCAGTCGATGAAATTCACCTGAAAGTTTAGACATTTTTTTGTTTGAAATTATTTTTTTTCACACAGTGAATTTTTTGATCAATTTTTTCTGCCAAATAATGAACACAGACTAGCTTTAGAAAATCAATTTACACTCACAAGCCCAAAATGTTCCAACTTTGGTAGTGGTCGTTCGATGCACGCCGTGTTGGTAACGGATTGAACCATTTCAAGCTCCAACGAACGCAAATTTGGACACCATTTCTCGAAATGCGAAACCGTTGCACTCAAATGACACTGTGTGAGCGTTAAATGAGTCAGTCGCGGGAACCTTCTGTAGATTGCCATGCGTTTATCCATCTCAATGAAATGGAGTTCGGTGAGTGTGGCGCTGCAGTATTCAACTATTAAATTATGCATGTCTTTATTGTCACGATGATCGGACGAATCGAATTCCACACGCAATTTTTTGATGAATTTGCCGAAGTAGGTGAACATATTTTCATAGCGCTCGAATTTGTCCTCATCGTAAATTTCGTACACTCGAATCGGAAAGTGCATCTTTTGGTATTGTTTCTCAAATATTTCCATACAAACCGGGATGAAACGTTTGCACGATGCTGCCAAATGTGCCAAATCATCAATTTCCAAATACGCGCAAATTTTGAGCAGACATTTATCATTCAGGCTGGTGACTTTGAGCGATTTTCTTTCCGACGAACCTTTTGGTGATGCAGTCTTCTTTGCCGGTGGCATCTTCTTCTTCATTTTTCTGCGACCCATTTTGCAAACAGCTTTTGATGGTTAGTTTGGCTGTTTTTCACTGTTTTTTTTGATTCGGTAAACTGCATCAACAATAGACTTTTTTTCCTGGTAAAATAGATCAGAAAATTATTATTCAACGACGATGTACGATTAAGACATTCGCGTAATGGACGACGCAGATGACAGTTTGATTTGCACTGAATTCTTTCGTTTTGAAATTATAATACGTCGCACGGCGTTCGACAGTAAACGCGCGTATTGCGTTGTCTCGCTTCAACTTATAGTGTGCTAAGTGCGAAAAGCGTCGCATAAGTATACAGTGGTGTTTGTGTGTACGCGCCAAAAACTGACCAATCGATTGAACGAGAGAAAATATTAAGACCCTGTCACATGCATAAGATTGCAAATGGAATCAATACATAACCAATGTTTTACGAACAATGGACATTGAACATTGACAACGATACCGCTTTTCTGGATATCGTTCAATCAATATCATTGTTGACAATATTCATCCCCCTCATTTTGAGATTATCAACTTATTATTATGAATCGACTGATTGTGAAAAATTAAAACATGTTTTTGTTTGAATTGTTACATGTATCTTTTCCTGACTAATGACAACAAATAAATTAGTATGAAGGAACAAAGTTACTTTTTGTTCTGTTTGCTCTACTTACCCTTGTTTCGCTTAAAAAATATTCGCTTCACGTGGAAATTGGCATCTAACACCATTCCACTATTTAATGCCCAAAATGTGCTCAAAAAAGGAGGAAAATACTCGCGCTAATATTAATTTATGTAAATTTATTGATTTTCCATAGTTTTAGATTTTTACAACTCAATAGTTCATTTGTGTTGCATTGCATTTGCAACAAAATTGTAATTTAATTTTTTTTAATGCAAATTTTCAAATTAACTTCCTAATGTATTCGCGAGCATCTATGTAAACAAATTTTTCTTCTCTCTCTCTCTCTCTCTCTCTCTCTCTCCCTCTCACCATTTCGATTGATTCATTGAATTCTATTTCGATAATAATCATATTTGGAAAATTGTTTGTAATTTTTTGTGTTGTTGATGTTGTATAACGATTTGTTTTTTTGTTTGTTTAGCTAAGTTTTCATTATGTTATTTTTTTTGTTTTACTGATTCGATGGACTAGAGTCACGATCAATTTTATTTAGCTTAAATTTGTTTTACTCTCTCGGTGTGTGTTTGTGTGTGTGTTATTCTGTGAATGTGTGAATAAGTAGATGATTATGTGATTAAACATAAATCAGGATTAAGAATACAGTTTGCTCGAGTGGATTTTTCCTCTTCAACTTCTATCTTCCATTTAATATATATCAGCAATTGATTGCAATTACTTTCAATTTCGTTATCTTGTTCATTTGCATTCTCTTCTATTGCCATTCCTTCGCTCTAATTTTCTTAATTCATTCTTCACTGTCAATTGTTTTATTCACCATGTTTTTTTCTTGTTGTTGTGTTTGTTGTATATAAATTAGTGGATTTTAGATTATTTAACTTGTTTTTTTTTTACTATCAATTTACCTCCATTCATTCTCAGTTATTAATTTTATATCACACATAAGCGCAAAAAAATGAAATTTATATGTTCTTTGTTTTTTTTTTTCATTTAAGATTTAACAATTCGACCAGCGTTCGTTCGTTTTGTGTCTTCTTGTGGTTTACGATTCGGTCTTTTTTTCTTCTTATCCTGATTTTCTTTATACTCTCCTTGCAGAGCTTCCGACAACGCATGGAACTAAACAACAGCGACAACTATTTTTGTGTCTCTTGGTTCGTTTTTTTTTTCTTCATTTGTTTCTACTTTTGTTTGCATTGGTAAATCAGTGGCTTGAGTATCGTCTCGATTCGATTGAACGTTGTCGTTGCCGTTGTCGCCGCTGCTGTCATTTGTCCAAATGTTACTGTTCGCTTTTCGATTGAACTGTTGGTGGTGATGAACTGGTCGCTGATACATTCGGCTTAACATCTGGCTTTGTTGTGTCTGGCTCGGCAACCGTTTTTGGATTGGTGATTAGCAAATTTTTCATATCATTTGCCACATCTTGCGTTTCAGTCAACAGCAATTTCAGTCGGCTCGAATTCGTGCCGTCAGTTTTCTCATCGATACCAAGCTTTTGGTAATAATGATTCTGTGGATGGCAAACGATAACAAGTAAAATGGATTAGTTTTCAATTCAATTTGCTTTCAGTTTTGTTATGAATCGAAAAAAAGACATATTTGTTTCTCACCCCAATATCAACGTTCTCTTCGTCATCCGTGATATTTGTATCGTTGTCATCCTCTTGTTCATCGTCTTCGTATGGCAAAAGTCGATTTTCGAACTCATCTAAAGAGTATAACATGAATAATTTAAACAAAATTCATCGCTAAATACTTCAAAGTCTTTTATTGTTTAGTGCCTACCATTTTGCACGGTGTCCGATTTATCGAGATCTTTTCGGTGACGAAGATTCTGATTGCATCGCATATTTCCAAGAAGTGATTTGTTTGTTATTCCAGAATGCATCGTTTCGCGTGGATCTTCTGCGCTATCCGATGAATCATTATCACCATCGACTGGACCGGTGCCGGACGCTGGCAGCGGTTCGTCACTGTGGATTTGATCTAGCATCTGTTGTGATTGCAAACGTACCAAACCTCCATCCGAAATCTCTTCATTTTCGGTTGAATCAAGCTGGAAAATAGCATTGGATTTCAACAATTGGTCATGCTTTCAATTGATTTGATAGCCGAAATTCAATTCATTCGATCTGTTTCCAACTAAAAGTATAATCTTATAAGAAAAATGATATATTTACCTCACTCGGGCATAACTCGAATGCCAACGTCAACAGATTTTTGGCCGATTGTGATCGCTCGAGCATGTAACCGTTGGAGTTGTCATTCGTAGCAACCGATGAAATGGCCACTGATGAATGTGACCAGGAACTGTAACTGTACTGATTGCTGGGCACTCGTCGGTCAAGCTCTTCGCGGAGCCACTCACAAGCCATCACCCATTGTGTTGTCACTTTGAAGTTGTTTAACAGCATTTCGTGTGCGCATTGACACGTCTTGAACAGCTGCACCAAACATTTCATGATTTGATAGGCTCGTTTCTGGTAGTGTGTTTTGGTTCGCTGAATTATTTCAAGTAATCCTTCACGCTCTTCGGCCACCCCAAGCAATGCATTGTGGATGCGATGATTCTGCCACGAATCTTCCATCAACAAAATATTCAACAGCATATCGGTGTGATGGCGTAAATCGTGCCAGTATGTGAATCCACATTGCCACAATAGCTCAACTAAGACATTACGTGAGAATATCGGATTTTCCCAACAACAATATTGCAACAATTTCAATCCTTCTTCGCCTACATGCACGTCTTCAATGACTTTCTTGATATAGCTATTTACGGAAAGAGAAAACATGGTTTAATTCCCACGAATTTTGAGAAAAAAATCGAATTTTACAGTGAAAAATACCGTATTTTTGACTTACGTTGTTTTCTGAAACAGATGTTGCATGGCTTCCTTTGAGAGTTTGGGTCGTTCATCGGGATTGATTTGCGGTTCGCCATAGACATTTGGTAAAATTGGCGATTCATTTGGACTCGAACACTCCGATGTTATGTCACTGCATCGCACAAGCATCGATACAACATGATGCAATTTACATAATTCTGGGTATTGGTGTTTGATTGGTGGACCAGGTCCTTCGTCCAACGCCACTTGCATGAATATCGCCGGAACATTCAACTGGGAATCAAAGTAAAGTCGATTAATTTTCGTCTTTGGATTGATTTTTTTCATGCAATGCCAACAAATTTATGGCTTGACATCAACTTACCTTAAGCAATTGCAGCTTTTGTTGCACACTCATACCGGCGTACATGGTGAACAATGTGAAATATTGCGTTAAATGCTTTCCATTATCTGGTACGTCCGTTTTTAATAAATACAATACATGCAATAGAATTTGTTCGCACAACGAATCGGCCGTCGTTTGTATGCTTTGCAATGGTTCATCCGTCATGGCGAAATGACACAAGAACACAATCAGTTTTACAAACATGCTGCGAAGCTCTGGAGTTGGTGCAACTAAAATATATTCAGCCAATCGCCCAGAGACACTGAGCAAAGCATTTTCGCTGAACCAGCGTCGTACCATTGGCGAGTGACGAAGGTGGAGTGAAAGGGTTTCGTACCTGTATCGAGGAAGAAGACAGAATGTCAGTGGCGATATAAAACATCGTTCAAAAAAGTCATTGGTCGAAAAAGTGTGAGGTCAATTAAAAAGGAAAAAAGAAAAAAATATTCACCAATCGGTTGATGCTCCACGCAACGTTTTCTTCGTATGTAATCCAGTATGGAACAAAAAACGTGATGCTAACTGAATGCTTAACAACGATAACTCCTCAATTTGTGGCGTCTACAAAGGAAATAAAGTTATAAATGCATCAGAGTGTTCATTTTTTAGAGTCCATTGATCATTTCAGTCATACCAATTTTTCAATACGCGTCGGTGCCGATGAATGAACCAATTTGCGAATGAAGTTAAAAAATTCGGGTGTAAAAATGCTGCGTGAATGAAGGAAACGTATATTTTGGATGCGAACGCTGCGTTCGATTGGTTCCGGCATTGGTAATATACAGTGACGGCTTTCAGCCAGTGACAATTGTTCTTTGAGTGATTTTTTATGTATGAATTTTTGATCACAGCGTGTATAAAACAGCATGTACGCATTCCACCATCGTTTCTGACGACGGAATTGCATCCGCTTCAAATTACTATCGAACACTTCTCCCATATAATCACCGCCGAAGCATTGTGCCTTCAGTTCTTCATCCTCATGCATTTTGCATTCGGTTACTTCGCCGTCGTCGAATTTATACCACTGATCTTTACCCGTTTCATAATCCCTGCGAATAGAAAAGAACCAAGTTTAATATCAGATCCGGAATTTTTCTTTCGTGTTGTTCTGATTTTAAACTTACTTGTGAAGAATATAGCTAAAGTAATGACCGCCAGAGGCTTGTCCACTGTGCACAACAATTCCAGTCAACTGATATTTGGTCGTACTCTGTGAATCATCCAACTCATCTTCGTATTCAATTACTTCACCTTCGATTTTAGCTAATCCCGAAACTGTTTGAAAAAAATAATAATTGGAAATTAGAATTTTAAACCATTCTTCGTGAGGAAATCAAGTCATTATATTATACCTGTGTATGGTTCCATGTCTAATTCGCGTGGAAATTCGAAATAATCATTAAATTTGATAGCACAATCACGTTCGTAGTCATATTCAAAGCGCTTCAATTGGATGGCTAAAACGGGCGGCAATTTTCGAACACATAATCTTTTTATTGTGACCACCTGTCGAATCAAATGGAAAGAGTTTGGTTTAAAACAAGATCAAAATGTGCAAGTTTCATCAATTTTGACATACCTTTTTATTACATTTATCACAATGATAGGCATCGGCGCCTTCAAGCAATTCTCCTTTGACGTATTGTTCCAGTGATTCAGTCAATGAGCTATGGTTTCGAATATCTACACTGAACACACTGAACGGTTCCTCTTTCGAATAACGATGCGGACACTCTTTGCAAATCTTTTGATCGCTGAAGCAACCACCGAGAGTTGATGCCATCAATTGTGGATGGCCCAGAGCCTTTAATCCTTCATCCAAACTATCGAGAATCGACATGAAAAATTCAACAGCATCTTGTTGCTCACGCAAATTCACCGGTTCACCTTGAAGCCTAAAGAGAATGGAGTTGGATTAATAGAACATTGACACAAAAATTGGCTAACGAGAGAGAAAAATGACAGATTTACTTACTTGAACTGGCTCCATAAGCCGCGTGGAACATAAAATTGGAGTGCACTGTGTCCCAAGTGAGCAAATATTGCTTGAACATGCTTTAAAATTGACACATTATAACGTTCACGAGCGCTCAAGTTACTGAGCTCCGTGTCGCTTTCATTTCCATAATAATTGGGTGGCGACTAAAATTTTAAGGCAAAAAAAGTCGATTTAGCATCTCTTTATAGAGTTTAATGAGTGTAAAGGTAATTAATTACCTCAGCTTCGTTGCTAAAATCTTCGTGTGGATCGTTGCATGCTCCGGCTGCGGTCAAAATACCAACTCTTATCGATGGCACCATAAACAATTGCTGTAACACCGAGTTCATGTAGCATGTGGCGCCCGCATTTTTCAAACCACAAAATCCCTTGAATGGCCGTACATTGATCGGTGGCAAATATTCCCATTCGCGTAACGGTTCCGAATGTGTGCAAATCATATTGACTAAATTATTAACGATTAATTTCATATTTGGTATCGAATTTTGGCATAATGCAATCAACAAATCACATGCGGCCGTTATGGTATGCGGGCTCCGGCAAACGGGTGGCGCAGCATCAAAATTAATCAACTGATCGCTTTGATGGAGTTGCAAATATTGACGTGAGGCTGGGAACAGGAATTCATCGAGAATTTCCATAATGAAATCGGTTAGCTGCGACTTTAGATCAGCATTGAAATAGAACATAAGCTCTTTCGTTAAACATAAATGCCCTTCGAGGAGATCTTCGTGCACGCTTGTTTCACCCGTTTGTTTCACATTTTCCAAAATGGCACGCAGCCATGAGATTTCCTGCGTCAATAGTACATCGTTAATGGGAAATGGCCAATTGTACATGCATCCATAGTTCAATGTTCGACACAATAGCTGGAAGAATTCGGCACACGTGTTGGAATTGTGTGGTGCCAGATTTTCCAGTGCATCAATCAACAAGGCAATAACAAATGAGAATGGTCTCCAATCGGTGGCGCAATAGGTGCAAATCAAATACAGCTGCTCGGTTGCACTCTGTCGTATTTGACGCATTGGATTCTCCAGTACTAATGCCAAAATGAATTTTGACCACATTGGATCTTTGCTCAGTGATTCGCTCGCCTCGGGATTCAGTACCAGAGATATGGTCAACACTTCAAGAGCTTCCTTGCATAAATTATGATCCGCTTGCTCTGGTGTCGGTTTTGAATCGCTAAAACTATTGCTCGCATCTAACATATCGAGATGACCACAGCCACTGGCCCATGCCAACTGAACAATCGCTTTGATCGTTTGCACGTCTGGACACGACCACTTCAATGCACTTGCAAATAATTTGCGACATGTTTCACCTTCCGGTTCATACGACAACATCTCGTTCGATAGACTGTCGGCCAATTTCAGTGCAATGGCTCGAATCGTTTGTTCCGTCTGGCCCAAAATATTCGTAAACGTTGATTTCAGCAGATCGATTTGTGACCGACCGGTTTCAGCTGCTGTTGATGTCGGTTCATCGCCAACTTTGTGTGGAATATGGACAAAATTTAAATTTGGATTAATTCCAACTCGACTCATAGAGCATAGGCCACAGTTGAAAGAAAATGAAACTCACCTTTGCTCAGTACACAGCCAACAACAAACAAAAATATCTTCGAAAGACGCAGCACGTTAGTGAAGGCAGCACGTTTAGTATGTACATCGGAGTTTGGTAAGAAATTGTTTTTGGTCAATAGCTCCAAAATGAAATGAGCAACACCTGAGTGAATCCAAGTTAGTTGAAACGATTGATTTTGCTCGACGGCCGGTATGAGCAACGCGTACAACACTTCCAAATTGTAAATCACTTGCGCGAATGGTGGATGCAGGAACATCGATTCAGGCGTAACCACCACCAAGTTATCGTATGTTGCCAAGGGGTTGCACATTTGCTGCAATTTCTGTGATGTTAATCGATCGATTGGCAATAAGTGCAACAGACTACGGCATCCTTCTCGCAACAGTGCATGATTTAAATCGATGCCCAGCTGATACAATCGCAAAAAGAATTCGGTAAAGTTTGGCTTTTGTGCGATTATGATACCGGGCAGTTGTCGTTCGTTTTCCGGTTTCAACATATCGGGACACGGACGAGGTGGAGAACCTGTGGCGCAAGAACGAGAGAGAAATGTAGGAAAAATCGCGATAATCGGAATATAAATGACAATAAATACCTGTGCTACTATCAGACGAACTATCCGGACTGCTCGATAAGCCCGGACTGTATGGTGACAGTTTGGCGGTTATCAACATTTTATCACGAATATTATAATAACTAATTGCATTTTGATCGTCGTTAATTTCGATCAAATTGTCATTTGGATAGTAAAAATCGATCTTGATGTTGTTTGGTGTGCTTTTGATGCGTTTGAGCAATTGTCGCTTGAATGAAGCGACCATTTCGTTGCTGTGTGTATTCACTTCAATGTCTTCGGTTTGTTGCCGGCCCGGGAATTGGATGCGAACATAAAGTGTAGTGTGTTTTCCACGATAGGCTCGACTCAATGGCAAAAACAGACGTTCACCGGTAAATGCACGATCACATTCCACAATGTATTCCAACAGCATAATGATAACACGGCACATTTTTTCCGCTTCAACATGACGCATTTTATTATCTTTATTTTCGTCGCTGTTCTCCTGTATATTGTCACCTTGCATCGTTTCGGTAAGAACCATAATGTTGTCGTAATAAGCTTTCAGCCGATCACAGCATTCCCGGATGAAGTTCTCATGAAATGTTGCAATATTTGCTTGTAGTCGTGGCCCAAGTGCGGTCGACACTTCTTTCAGCAATTGGATTGCCTTGTGGGAAATGACCTCGTTGCCCGTGGTAATGACACGCCACAAATAATCTTTGCCAATGAGATCTTCGTCATCGAGTATGTAGCTGCGTGATTTTGCTTTTAATTTCTCCTCTTTCGAATTGACCGCCTTGAAAAAGCGTTCAAAACATCGAATTCCACTTTCCGTTAACAATTGGGGATCCAATTGCAAAATATTATTTTCGAAAAAGTCTTTGTTGATACCGGGGTCTAAGTCGGGCTCTTCGCCCATCAATTTGCCAAACCATCGAAAGCATTCTTCGCGATCGGTTGGAAAGGCGGCATTCACGGCTAAACACTGCCAAATTTGTTTCGCTTGATCGGAACACAGCCACAATTGACCATCCTTTAGGACAAATTTCAAAAAATCTAAACGCTCTTGAATCTGCTGCTGATGCGGATAACGTTGATCCAGTAACAATGTTTCAGGCACGATATCTGGTTTCTCTTTAACAATTGCTCGTACACGATCCATGTACGTGGTAAGGCTATTGGTTACCAAAATGACTAGCGTATGCTCATTCTGTAGCCGCTCAATCACATGCTGACGATTGAAACTTTGATGCATTCGCTGCACATGACTAGTTGATGGATCATACAAACAGCAAATTTCCCGTATTAAACGCAATGCCGGCAACACCCATCCATTGTCCTGTTTCAATTCTTCCACACACTTTGACAACCATATCGTTTTCTGAGCATCACGCTCTTGAGCACAACTATAATCCAGAATTTTTACATGGGCCGTCAGTGCTTGTTCCATCACTTCTTTTGGGATCTCCAAACTATGGGCCAACGTCCAAAATAACTTCAACACTTTGTGTGCCATCACACCGCTTTTATCGTCTTCGGCTAAACGACGTATTAATTCGAGCAAACGCTCGCGCTGATGCTTATTGGCTGATTTCATGCTAGCCTGTATGTGGAATATGGACAAAATTTAAATTTGGATTAATTCCAACTCGACTCATAGGGCATAGGCCACGGTTGAAAGAAAATGAAACTCACCTGAAAGCATCCAAACAAATGGTCCAATTGCTCGGTATTAAAATCATAGGCTAATTTTGCGAGCAAATCATGAACATTCTTAACGATGGCCTCATGTTTACCGGCTTGTGCTTGCCACACGGCATCCAAATCGCTGAGCGTTAGAGCCTTTTCTTTGATTAAAAACCGTAAAATTTTCTCCAATTTATCCACATACTGTGGCTGATGCAGTGAATCATGCAGCACAATGCCCAAAACATTGCTGTCTTTTATCCATTTGGCAATCTTTTCCGCATTCAACCATTCGATTTCCTCTTCGGGTGCGCACATCGGTATCTGCGATTGACGTGGATAGTACGAAAAGGCGAATAAAATCTTATTGATCTCATTTAATGCACTCATTTTGCCATTAAAACTGGAAATTTTCAACAATCGTAAAATCATTTTCAATCGAAACATTTCCAATTCTTTGATGAGATTTTCTTGTTTCGTTAAACGACTAGTTAAACATCGTGCCGCTTTAATAATGCCATTAATCAAATCGTTACGACCTTCAGGTTTTGCTTCACGTTTTAGCTCGTCGTCCGATAAATTGTTCAGCAATTGCAAGACAATCTCCCACATTGGTAAAAAGTATTTTTCAATGGTGTGCACGGTAAGTAATTCGTAGCATTGGCCAAATGGCCGAACTAATGCATAAATTAAATGCAATGTTATGTTGCTGTTATTTTCGTTGGCTGCTTTAGTTGCCGTTGAACGGGTGGTGTTTGCGATTCCATTTGATGTGGCTGTTTTTGTGATGACATCTTTGGCATCCGTTGATTGTTCGCCGGTTTTCTTCTGCACCGCAGCAACGCCAGCATAAAAACGATCGAGCAAATTATCGAAACCACCATATTGACCGAATCTATTTGGATGGAAAATGAAAGTTTGTTCAGACAAAAGACCCATTTCTTCATATCAGTATAAGAAAACCGCTTTAAAACCTACCGATTGATGAGATCGACCAGCCAACCGCGTGGATGATGTGGTTCTGGTGGTGATTTTGCATAAATTTGATCCTCTGACATTGTGGCCCATGCATTTGTGACGGTACTATTCGACTGATTTCGTGATGGGATCGATGATGCATTTTCGTTGCTTTGTAGTTGAACTGGCGATTGTCTTGATTGTGTGACATTGGTTGAACTCAACGTTGTTGTGTTTACCGGCAACGTGTTTGGTTTGCTAACAGCCGACGGTGAAGTCGAACTTGTTTGCGTCGTTATTTCCTCATTGACACTTTGGATTTGAGTAACTGTGTACAAAATGAAAAAAGAGACAAAACGACGATCAGTTTCCATTGACAATTTAATAATAAACTTGTCCTAAACTTTACTTGACGTCGGAGATGTTGTTGCTGTTGTAGCGATTGTTGTTGTTGTTGTTACGGTTGTTGATATCGTGCTCGCCGTTGTGCTGGGAGGAGTTGTGCTGATCGTCGGTATGGTTTGACCGATTGAATTCTCCGTTTTTGCATTGGCCGCAATGCTTGCAAACGATGTTGCATTGGCCGGTTGTCGTGATATATTAAACGTATTGAATTTATTATCGGGATCCAGTACAACGCTCAGCAATTCCAACAAATACGAATTATCACGTTTCAAATGCAATGCACACAATTGCATAAATTTTGCACACGAATTAAATATACAATAATGTATATTGTATTTCCATGAATTGACCGCTTCATCCGTGAGGATTTTCATGAAAGAAACCGTCAAACCGTCGCGATAGAAGCGCATGCATGACTCACATTCCTCATCGACGCCTGAACCAAAAAGAAAATAGAAGCAAAAGAAAGGAATTGAATCGTTTCGTAAAATGGAAAATGTGGAAATTTGCTCGGATGGTTAGCACTCACCAGCCTTCGTTAGTTCAATCGCATAATTCAAAAGGCATTCCAATTCTTGTTCAGGTAACACTGGTACTACCCATCTTGGACTGGATATCTTTGCAATAAGTGATCGAAGCTTTGCTTCCGGAAAATTTTCAATCAGTTGCTCCGGCGTTCTAAATCCAAACAAAGAAAACAAAAGCAGAAAAAAAGAACATTTTTTAAAATTAATGCCCAAAAAAATCCGTGTGAATGAAGAAAATCATAAAATAAATAGAATTCGTCCATTTCTCGGGCCGTTTATCGCTGTGCAATAACAATAAAAACATTCTTATCAGGGGAAACAACAGTGGTAGTGTTTCTGTTATCTGCACCGCTTCGTTATTTGAAACGATATTAGGCACCAAACAAAAATTAAAAAAGAAACGACAACAAAGAATGTTGGCGTTGACTATATGAGTCGTTTTTTCTTCCTGTTAACTTAAAAAAAAGGAATGAAAATTATATGAGTCTTACGGTTGATTTGATTCATTATTCCGTGGATTGAGCATTGTGTTTTCGTGTCGTTGATCCGATATATCAGCCGATTCAACTGCATGGCCTCTGCTATCGTATGTCATTATTTTCCTAATACGTTCTTAATCTAGTTTGTTTTTTCTCTTTCTCTTCTATGTTCTACCGTTGCTTGTCTATCGTTGGACACCGCTGCAGCCTCTATATTGTGTTTTACACAGCTCTCCCCCGTTGGACTCCAACTACAGCTTTGGGATCCACCTCGTTTTTGTCGAGTGCACAGTTCTTTTAGCCGTCAAACAATAAACTCGTTCAAAGGCTACACAAAAATTATTTATGGATTTTATTTCACTTGTCGATTATCTGTTTTAATCTATCAACAAATGGTTAATGCAACCCAAACACCGAGCATTCTTTTTTCCAACAAACTGTACAAAGTCAGCTGATTGTGTGTGCATAGCCCATCGGAATGTGGCATTTACATCATGGATGACACTTTTTAAATGAACCGATCAATAATAATTGAGTCTCTTGGAATGCATCCTCATTTTGAATCGCATGCCGACACATATTCAAATAAATGATAATGGAAGGATTTGATTTTCATTTATTACTTCCGACTGTGAAACATGAATAATGAATACGCCAAGCCATAAGACAAAAAACGTATGTACATACGTAAGTATTTAACCATTCACACAACGTTTACCAACAAAAAGAATATCGAAGATCGTAATCACAAAAGGTACTCGCTTGGAAATAGGAAACACAACGACAAATAACAAATGGCCATTGAGTGAGTGAGAAGAAATCATAAATTTGTATAGACTTTTACTATAGAACAAATTCACGCACTTGTCGAATAAAAAAAAAACTGACACATCGAAATCCATTGGTTTGGATAGTTAGCAGTGACAGAATAGCTAAAAAAAACTTAGCAATGAATAACTTATACCAATGGAAGGCACACACAGAGCTCTACCGTGTGTGAATCGTCTACACACAGCCACCGAATGCGCAGTTTTGTTTACAGAGCGCGATGTGATTGTTGTGTATATTCGCGATAGGCGAAGCAGCAGCAGCAGAGCACCGAGACACCACTGTGTGTATGACACCAATGTCGAATGCTGTGCGTCGTGTGTATGCGTGCGGAGCAAGAGATTTTCATTCCGTATTCCCGCATCAACGGCGAGCAAGCGACCGAGCGAGCACGCGTTTGCATGTGTTGGTTGCCCGAAAAACCGACAACAAAACCGAAAATACGGCAAAATACCCAACGAATACACAAGTCGACGAAAATGAAAACAAATCGATGCAGTGGTATAGGTAGATTCACATACGCACAGAATTCACCGTACACACAAAGTGTCAGAGAAAGAGTTGAAATATTATTCGCAAGAGAGGAGAAGCGAAAAGTAGAAGAATGAAGAAAAAAAATAAGCAAAACGCGACCGACATGTAAGTGAACTGTTTCTTTGTTTCGTGCAATTCGCAATTCCATTTGACGGCGAATTAGCGAACTTTGAAATGATACGTCTGCCGTTCGGTGTTCTACAGCACCTTGAATGCGATTCATTGTCTGGCCTAATGGTAAAAGTATACATTCGACTTTTGGACAAATGCATTTGCACGGAGAGAGAAAGAGAGACAGTGAAAAACAGCAAGCGCCTACGATCTCGACTTTGTCTTCATTTCTCTCAACTCTCTCTTTTTTTATTCGTTGCGTACGTAAGTTTCTTGCACCTGCAGCTATTTTGTGTCAACGATGAAACGGATTCATGTGTTGGTATCAACTAATGTCGTGTCTCGTAATGCAATTAGCGATTTATTTTCTTCGCGATGATCGGCAAACCCAACCCCAAGGGAAAAATGTAAAAGCAAAACGACCGAAATTATATGGTACATGTTCATTTCGGTTCATTGGGCACCCAGTGCACTTTTAACGTTGACGCAAGCATACACACTTGAGCCAAGGGTACACCCGCAAAATGTTGTTTGTATGAAATCATACGCTATATACAAATTGATTCTGGCGAAAAACGTCACACGCACTGTTCGTTCTTGGTCGGTCTGTTTCTGTCTCTGTCTCTCCCTCATTCACTCTCGTGTGCTCACTTCAAATACATTTTAAATGTGTACACATTTTGGACTTAGGCGATTGAATGCGCGTATGTGTATATGAATATAATATTTTCGTATCGTTTCGTTTCACACTGTTTTCGGATCACACATCAGTATCTGCTTTGGCTTTTATTATGATTCTTTTTTACTGCTGAAAATGATGACATTTCGATTTTTTAAATGCGCAAAATTTTCTATGACATAAGCTCCAAACGTTGTAGTATTTCGGTTTTAAAATGTTCGTCGAAGAAAAGCGCAGTCATGAAATCGAACGACAATTTGCCATTTCCAAATATGTGTGCCCCATAAAATCTCATTGGATTCATCACATTATTTGACTTATTTATTTTTCTCACTTCTTTTCTCAATTGGTGACATCGCCCCAAGTCTAACTCAATTTAAGTTTGGCATTTGACTCATCTCTGTACGTCATAAAACACCTCACTCACGTGAAGTGTGAATTGAAACAAAGAAAAAAAAACTGTTTATCCAATTAAATCTAATCAGCATGATGCTGCTGGATCGCATCTTATTCAAGTGCAAGATCACTATTTCACTCACATCGTTTCTGTGGCGAGAGCATAGGCAAGCGAGAAAAAATTAATAATAATTCAAATACAATGTTACTAGAGCATTGAAAAGTGAGTTGTCTGTGTCGCTTCAGCAGAAAACAAATGGTCTTTCGATGACAAGATACAAATGGCATGAAATGAGAAAAGCAAAACAAAATCACGAAGCAATCGGCCGGTTTTACAAGATGGCGTCGTGCAACATTTTTTTTCTTTGCTGTCTTTTTTTCTCCTATCCACTGCTATTGGCAATTGATGGCGTTTGCAAATAATTTTTGCAAATGAAAAGCACTGAAATGAAATTGCGTTCATTGGATTGCATTGAGAAAAAGAAACGGAACACTTTCAACAGCATTGGATTCATAGAAATTCTGCGACATTTTTTTTTGCATGTTTGACAGTTCTCTTTGTTGAAAGCCACAGCAATTCACTTCTTGCCTTTGTACGTACGTGAACAATTTTCGCTTTTCAATGCCAGCCAGCCAGCCAGCCAGTAGAGAGAAAAACACACACAGACGTTGTTTATTGAATTGAATTATAAACAATTGAAATCTCAAGATGGGAGTCATATCAATGCAAGATAATGAATTATAATTTGCGCATTGAGTGCAATTAGAAAGTTCAGTCAGTGTCTGTACGGGCGATTCCGATAGTGCACACACAATCC
Source organism: Sitodiplosis mosellana (assembly GCF_009176505.1). NCBI lineage: Eukaryota > Metazoa > Arthropoda > Insecta > Diptera > Cecidomyiidae > Sitodiplosis > Sitodiplosis mosellana. The sequence continues at coordinate 5,167,309 of NW_022595244.1, forward strand.
AAATCCAATTGTCTCACACGAGCAACTCACCTAATTCCACTAGAACACAAGAAAAAAACAACAACGTTGTTTCATTAAAAAAAAAACAAACACACCAAACCACTAAATCTTGTTCCTGCGGAATGATTTAGTGCCTTTCCCAAGAAATCCACTATTTTTTTCTTATTTAAACACTCCGACACATTCGATGGCAGTCCATTATAATGGATTTGTTGTTGTTCTATGAAATTCGATTGAACTGAACTGAATAGCAAATTCTATGATTTTTCTATTGTAATTCTCAATTGGATTGCTTTAAATGTTTCACTTAATGTTATCGTTTTTTTTGTTTTTAAGAAAAACTATTTATTGGTTTTATTGAAGTCGATATTGTATATGATTTTAAATGCACAAATTCAATGCGGATGGTTGATTTTTTTTTCTTCTACTTCTTCGGTTGCTTAAAATTCACGTCTTTTTTTTCTCCCCGATTTCAGTTACGGTGTGTGTACAATTAAATAAAAAAAAAATGTACGGGAGAAGAAAGAAAAAATCGCTTGCACTGGAAAATTTGATTGAATTTAAAAACGACTAAACACTTGAAACTAAAACAAAACGAATTCCATTAATATTTTGCTATTATTTTGTTTTAGATGAATTTCCCTAAAAAATTGTGTTAATTGTGTTGCTGAGTTTTGTGTTACATCTAATGTTACTTAAAAAAAATCGACGACGACGGAAAAATTCTTCTTCTTATTTTAGTGTGTGTCGCTATTATGTGGTTACTGCGTGTACATGTACGCAACTATCGATGTATTCGGTTTTTGGTCTCATCACCAATCCTTAATATTGGCAAACTGAACATTTTTCGACCGAAACCAATACATACGTTATCATCCATACATACACACACTCACACTCTTTCATACATACGATTGCACACACCGTCAAATAGGGAGAGAGAGCGACAAAAAAAACACAAATTATTATAAACCGTCACATATCAAAATCCTTTCCAAACTCACCAAGTATGACTTTGTAGTTGCCAGTTCATTTCAATCGAACACCGAACAATCGCCAGTGCCTCTGTGTATATGTTGTAGTATTTCGCCTCGTCGTCATCCAATTCGCCGCACTTTCGAATTCAATAAAATTTCGGGCTAACTCGCCCAACACACTGCAAACGTCGCGCGCAATTCGAAAGATCGGGCTGCAGTAGCTTCTGTTGTTGTTCCGTTCGCAATTCATTGAAGCAAAAAAAAAAGAAATAATCTCATGAAAAAAGATCAAAATGGCATTTCGAGTTCATGTGATAATTCTTGCACAAACCCATTGACATCATTTGCATTTATTTATTGGATTAGATTCTGTCAAACACCAACTTCAGCAGATTCGTTTAATTGGTCCGCAAATTTTATGCTAATTTTTATCTAATTAGAAAAAAAAACGCGCTTGCTAAACTAATAAATATCACACTGGCTTTTGGTCCATAGCGCATGCGACAGCAACAGAAAAAAAGATCCAAACTTGCATATCGATGATTTTTAATTAGCATTAGTGCAAGTATAGATATCGTTCAGTGGCACTTGGCCCTGTATTTCTTCGTTTGGCGTCCGCGCTCATGCTGTTCTCTTCGCCCTCTCCGCATTGATCTCTCCGGTTGTCGGTACAATGTCTTGAATGAACAAAATTCATTGCACATATGGAAAAACCATTCACTCATTTGCCTACGATTCGCCTCTCACTCATCTGCACACACAACGCCATGTATATGCGTCGCACTCAAACCCAGTCGATTCATTTTTATCAGCGTTGCTTGCGCTGTGTTGTATGTGTACGTTATGTGGCTTGAGCATGGCACACTTCTTTGCCGCTCGAAACCATTCGAACCAGTCTTAGCGAGATGGTCAATGAGTGAACTACAGTCGATTTTTATTTGTGATCGTTCCACAGCGAAAAGATATCGTTTCAATTTTTCTTCCATCGGAGGTAAGACCCAACGGTGTTTTGAATGGAAGAGAGCTGCTATTTCCAATTGTTGTGCGCGTGAAGTCTTCGACGTGATAGAAAAAAAACAACGAAACTAGTGAAGTTTTCATTGAACATTTTTGCAGTGGATTTGAAAATGTGAATGAATAGCGAGAAAAACCAGAGTCGTAAAAAACTGAAATAAACCAAATTAATTTGGAATCGGAGCAAGATTATAAAAATGTGAATTTGTTTTGCGCAATTGTGAAGAAAAAAAAAACTCCAAACCATACTTTGTATAGTGACCGAACCGATTCTCATCGGAATATTTCGGAGGCTATTTTTCTTGACACGAATTTGTTTTTTTCGTTGTTGTTGTTGTTGTTATTGTTATCAATTCAATGGCATGTTTTTGTTTACCGATTGTCAATCGATCGTGTGCGTAATTAGCAATCAAAAATTACTTTCTAGCATCACAAGAGCCTTGGTCGTTAATTAGGCTGGAGAAGACAGAAAAAAAATGCGTTGGAACATCCTTGTGCCGTGGCTAATGATGATGGTTTACGTTTAGAGAAAATGAGCTTACGCACGATAAGTCCCGAAATGAAGGCATTCAATTAATTTTGAAGGAGAATTAAATCAAATCGCACTTAATTTCTGGCCATTTGCATATCAACAATCGAAAAACAAGCGACATAAAACCATCAACAACTGATCGAAATCAGAGTGCAGTAGGCAGAAATGTCAAATTGGAAATCGGTCAAAATGACCTCTAGATTGCAAATTTTGTTGGATTTTTATGATTTATTTTGTTATGTGTGTGTCTGTGGCTGTTTGATTTTCTGCCTAAATTAGTACACTCTTTCTTCAAATGGAAATGGGAATACTTATCTCGATCAAATATTTCCATGAGCAGATGGTTATTCCCCAGTTTGCCGTCGATAAAATGTTTCGTCGCGTGCCGCACAATTTAATTCATTTGTATCGATGGGAATGAGGCCTCGCAATAAACCGATTTTTTCAGATTGATGGCCAATGAATCACCATAGTGGTATCATCGCTATGATTTACGTTATTGTTGATTTTCGCGCTGAATATTTAAACTTTTTTAACCACATCATTCGTGGGCAGTTCATAGCAAAAACAATGTTTACGCCGAATTTTTCTTTATATAAGTGCATTGCTCCATAGAAGCTTAAGACGCTCCACGCACAAGCCACTGATAATGATCATCACAGCGTTGAATGAAGAAATAAACAACAACGGATCCTGTCCATTGAAAAGCGAATTTTTTGTTCATGTTTTGTCGTGACCGCTTCTCGAGTCTGCACAATTTGCTTGCTTTCAGTAGCCATATAAAATTCAACGAATAAACGCAAATGTTTACGTTCGTTCGTAAAGAGAGTGAGAGAAAAAAGTTATTAAAAAAAGTGAAGAATGACCAAAAGTAAACAAAATCTGGACAATCAACTCTCGGCGAGAAGAAGAAGCAGCCGAAAAGAAAGAACAGTATAATACACTATTTTATTCCATGAATAAAAACGTAAAGAAAAGTGAATTAATTAAAAGTCAACAAGTCAGTATGCGGTGCTCGTGTGAGTGTGTGTCAGCGCGCATATGAAATATTCACCGTTCATTGGCACAGTCAAAATCAAGCGTAGCTCCGGCTCAAATAGTTGAAGAAATGACAAAAAATTGAAATACACTATCACAACACAAACACACCTGACGCACACACCGAAACCCACGAGTGTCCAAGTCGCTCACAAAAGAAAGATTTCAACGGGCAGTAACAAGACAAGCGGCCGAGGCTAAATAAAATACGTACAAAAAACACAATGATTGGAAAAGAAGCGAAACAAAAAATAGAGAGTCATTTTGGCAGGCAATAGCCGCTGAAGTATGTTTGATTTTTAATTCGCATTAGCACTCTGGAGGAAATATCTGTGTGCATTTAAAATGACAGAGCAGCAGGCAGCCAAGCAAGCGGCAATATTCAACAACAACAACAACAACAGCCAAACCATTTGAGAAAAGAAGAAGAAAAATCGGTGCGCAAACAAGAACAAGAGAGGAAGAGAGAGAAAAAGCGATTTTTTTCTCATATGTATATCATTTGACCTAGATTTTACCGTTTAAACACTTTTATTCGTTTCTTCTTTTTCTACGTCGTTTTCTGCTCATTCATACATAAATATTTGTTCATCTTGATTCCGTGTGCCATGTTTGAGTGCGCGTGCGCACACACCGCACCACATACACCAGATCGCAGGTTCGGAATGCTCTTTTATCAATTTCATATTCTGTTATATTTATCGATTTGATTTGAATGTTTTTGGCGCTTTCTTACCCACACATGGATACTACTTGGTGCAGCCAATGGGTTTTTTCTGCTTCTTCAGATTTCTCATGCCATTTCTCTTTCCGTGTTTAAATTTAAAGAATTTCCAACCGCACCTCGTCACATGAAAATCGTTTCTGGAACTTTCCGATTGCTCGAAATTTCCGATCGAGTTTGGGTTTTCCGTTTTATTTTCCTTCGCTTGTGTTGGATAATTATCGCGCACCGATGCCGTTAATCATCGTGATTTTGTTCTTTCACTTGTACTTTTTCCCATTCAGTGACCACAATTCACTCAATTCACTTAGGTGGTATTTCTTTTTCTTTCGCTTTGTTATTGTCTCGCTTTAATCGATTTCTCAATTTTATTGCATTGACCACCGCAATGCTCTAAGCGACGGAAAAGCGCAGAAACGCGCACAGAAAAACCATAAACAACCAAGCCAGAAACAGAAAAAAAACAAAACAATTAAATTCAATTGAAAAGTTCAACTTCGGTTTTTATTGCCAGCGTGCAACATATGCGAAAAATGCACACGATGATGAGCGATCATCATCACATGCACGCAATGAAAACATTGTTTCAATTGCGGTGGTGAGATCATCAAAGCACGGAAATTGTTGCGATTCAAAAGCGTGCCGTTTCATATTTTCTGCATCGAAAATAAGTGAAATTATGAAATTGAAACATGATTAGTGTACGGTTTTGCCGAGTTAAACGGTTATTCATTCAACGATCATTGAATGGTTGATTCATCAGAAGCGCAAAAAACGCCGATCAGATGAAAAACACAAATGATCAATGATATCGACAACAAAAAACAGTGACGTTTGACTGATTACTTTTTAAATGCCATCGATGGCAATGAGAATCGGCCCATCGAAAGTAAAGCATAAATGATTGCTATAAACAATTAACCGGGCCAATTGAAAATATCAATTTTCAACATTTGTTTGACATTTAGTTACATTGAGCACACAAAAGTGGTCAGCACAAGTTATGATGCGATAATTAAAATATCTGAATGGGACAACCCAATAAAATGTGTCAATTAGCAGCGCGGCATGTTATCAATTCCAACTGTAAATTCATGATGATTTCAATGTATGGGGTAATTGTTGAGGTACGCAAAGAGATCGACAGAAAATAAGAGATGAAAAAAAACGTAATCAGAAAGTATTGTTGAAATGTCGGAACCTCTTAGCAAAACTCACAATTCACATATGGATTGAAAAACGTCAGTCGAAACGAACAAAAAAAACAAACAACGAACGCACTATTTCAATTTCTTTCAAGGTCTTTGCTTATATGATTGATCAATGCACAATGGGATTGTTCACATGGCAATCACCCGAGGAAAAATGGTTTCTTCTTGAACCGATTCAATCGCTCGTGCAATTGAACTTCTCATTGCATTCGCATGCGCGGTATGAGCATTTGTGATGAATCAAGAGAAAAAAAACAATCGTCAAATTGAATCGTTTGAAAGTGAATTAAGACAAATGAATAAATCAGCATTCAGCACACATGAATCGGCTTCTGTTTGTTTGTTGATCAACCTTGAGTACCTTGACTCGGATGTGCATTTCTCACTTGTGAATGTTACAATTTCTGTTTGTATAAATGTTCTGCATTGATTTACCGCGATGGTATTTGCTGTCGAACAATTCGCTTGATTGTTCTTTGAAATTCACAATCAAACGATTGATGATGCATATTATGGATTTGACCTTCAGGCATTTTGACATATCTCGTGCGCAGCATTAGCTGTGTTGGCTTTGAATAAATTTTTGATGTTTCTTAATTAACAAATTAAAATAATTCATGTATCAAATGTGCCGAGATATTCCATAAAACACCGAAATGACACACCGATCATTTCTCAATCGGCTGTTAAAATCGAAATCGATTTTTATACACTGGAGCATTTATCAAATATATTCACCTTTGAAGCGGCGTTGATTTTTTTTCTTTGGCTCATAGTCAGAGTTTACTATAAATCCGAAGAAGAAAAAACCACAAAATTCATCAGATTTTGAGTTTTTAACGGTTTTATGGCGTAATCGGCACGACTAAATTCGATGAAAATCAGGTTTATTTGAACTACTTTTTTTATCCGTGATGCCAGATATTATTTTTTTACCCTTATACCCAATGGATACCGCAGATTAAACCGTAGCTAATGTGAGCAAACAATGCCATTTCATGGTTTTGCATGAATAGATTTTTCATGTCAATATGTAATTTGAAACTCATCGATTCGCTTACAGTCGCACCTATTTAGTACTTCATGAACAATTCGTTCCGAAAAAGAAACCACGCACAGTCGCACACACACACACACACATTCATGGAACGTGCTTCTGTCATTCTTATGCACTTTCTAAAGAAACAAACGCACAGCATAATGACAATTCTTGAAAACTTTCATCGCTGGAAATTATTATGCGCGAGAAATGGAAGTGGCTTAACAATAAAAACGAATCTGACACAATCGGCTCAAACCAAAGCGACACAATGTTTTCGATCGCTTTTATGACAGTTAATCAAATGAAGTGGAGCCAAATGATGTCAGTAGGGCATTGTGGAGACACTTTTCCCAGCCATTTTCTTCCAATATCTTGGATGCCGATTGTTGTTTCGAGTATGGTGTGAAAATCAGCATGAGCTGTCATGCAAAATACCCAAATATTGACGCATACATTTTACCCAAAATAAACGTAGTACGTGACTTAAGTTGGGTATAATTAGCGGTGAAAGATATTTGCATGTTTACCGTCATTTTTACTGTTCAAAAACAACGAAAAAGAAGAAATAAAAATGAAGTTATCGCTTATCAAAAATTCACATTTTTATGGTTGATCGATTCTAAATATAAAACAAAACGATGAGCCAAATATAGAAGTGAAATTATTCGGTATGTTCACCTTATTCGACAAGCAAAAACAACAACTCTTCTTTTTTTTCTTCATTGTCTATGAAGACGCGCACGTTAAATAATGCATGAAATTACCGTTTTTCTCTATTCAATGTTTGAACCATGTTTATTTGCACTGAAAAAAAAAGTATTTTGCATCAAAATGTTTCAAGGATTACGATTGACATGAGTGATTCACGGTTATTTGTATCAAGAGCTTGTTTGTATCAATGTTTGTTCCCTTCGATTGATTTGCCTATTCTAATGCCGAATCGTTGTGTATATTCCAAATTAAGCGGTATCTGGTGTTATATCAAAATATTCCGTCAATTTCGGTGGCTCGTCAAACGAAGAAATGCCACAAAAATCGTACACATGCGCTACCCAACGGAATTTCAATGTATACGCATATTCAGCCACACTGAATTCGTAACTGGAACAAAATTATCATTTCATGTAAATAGCCACGGATAGAGAGAGAAGAAAAATATACCCAATCGCACAAAAGCGATACGTGTTTTTTTGTGCGAGCTGTTTTTTCAACTCTTGCACAGCCAGCGCCGTGTGTTTGCATGAACGAGATATGTATTTGGTTCGAATCGATTGATCAGTGAATGTATGACCTTGAATGAAACGATTAAAACCCGAACCACTTGTAAGAACGGCCAGATGAATACTGCCGTTGTTTTCGATATTGCAGCACAATGCAATTTACATTTTTCGAAACCTGCATTTTCCCCTTTGATAACATTTTTTAATGGCCATCCACTTTGGGGAATTCCGCCTGGTTCGCTTTGTGTTGATTTATTGAGAGTTTCTTTTCTTTTTTTAAAGAATAACTCCGCACTGCAATTCCAGTTCGACATGGTGTGGTTTGCGCTTGATCAATATATGCCATTGTGACAATGAACTGACATTTTGATAAGCGTTTTATTATTTTTTTGTCGGGAGAAAAGAGAATGTACGAAAACTTAAATGGATTTCACATGCTTTCTGTGATTGCGAAAAATTGTGGCAATGAACTGAATGACGGTTTTAAATGCCATCGGGAGACAACAATGTACAGAAGAGAGAAGAAAAATGTAACAGTGCGATCAATAAACAGTTACGTCTTGGCGCATGCAATTCCAATGAAAAGATAAATTGATACATTGTTGCATATCTACATTGTGTTGATTTTGCGTGTTAAAGTGTCAATCAGGCTCTCGCACCCGTGTACCGTTGCAACGCTTAGCTTGCCTACGAATTCACTTGGCAAGAACGTTCTAATAAAATTAATTCCATCACCGTCACCGTACACTTTTCACACCACTCCATTTGAGTGGTTCTCGATACCGATGCAGAGCAGAAGAGAAAAAAAAACACATCAGTCTTAAACTTTGTTGTTGCTAGCCTATCATTTGAATGCAAGGGAATCGATAATAATTGTTGAAATCTGTATGAAATAGCGTCCACCTTGAGAACAAAATGTTATTATTCTTCGAACCGTTGAAATATGCTGTCGTTTCGGTTTTTTCCACAGCAAAACGCGATCACATTTTTCGCAAAGTGGAACAACTTTGAACTCACATTATATCAGGCGGTTTGGTTTGGTTGAGCCAATGATTTTGTTATGCCGTTGTTTCGATTTGTGTAAAAGATGCACTTTTTCCTCAATGTAAGTCGAGTGTGGTGAATTGTGGCGGCTGCAGAGAATTGTATCGAAATCAAAATGGTTTTTTTTATGACGACCATTTAAGTGTAATTGTTTTTTTGTCTTGTTCAAATTGGCAAGTCTTATACCAATGAGCACGTACCAAAACAAACACTCATCTAGTGATTCAGCGAATCAGCAACGCAAACTGACTGTGACTGGAGCTTGAGTGCAAGCATAAACGCATTGTGCGTATTAAATTGCAACACACATACACATACGACAAACGGAAAACCGGTGCATTAGTCCATCAGAGCTCATATAATACAATTCACATGCGACTTTTGTTTCGTTTGCCAATTCAATCTAATGATTTCATCAAAAAATGCAAGCAGACATTTGAGACACAGCCCAAACAAAAAAAAGAGGAGAAATCACATTAGCCAGAGAGACAGCAATACTAAAAATCAACAATTTGGCTTGATTTGAATGGAGAATTGGCGTCGATTAAAAATTATGAGACACATAAAAGCAAGTGTGAGAAAAAAAAATCTGTCGCAGTGAAATTAGATTAGCGCCGTAATGGCGAAATAATGCTGAAAATTAGTCGCGAACAAAAGACAACGAAAAAACTGACACAGAAGTGCAGATTTCATCGGATTAATAAAGAGTCACACTTGAAATTTGAATTTTCATTCAATTTTTTTTTTCTTCAGCGAAATGTAAGCACAACAGAAATTCCAATTGCACACAGTCTCAACGCATGTGTATGCAGAAATGAAATGTGCGAACGTGTGCGCACACTCAGAGAGAAATAAAAACTAGTGCATAAAACAAAAGAAGCGAATAAAAAAGCGAGTTTCCAAACGCAAATTAAAAGATTATAATTAACGAATGAAATCATAACATTATGCGTTTCATACTATAAGCATACACACACCTGAATGTTTCGCAGCGCATTCAAATGAATTTGAACCGAAAACACACACACCGAGATGTTTACACCTGATGCTGGCTGGCTAAGTGTGGCTGCTATGCTTTTTTTCTTCCATTGCCGCATCAATTTGTTTTCTTCTGCTTCATTTTAATTCGTCTAATTTTGAAGACGAAAGTTGCTTTTTTAGGCTACTAATGTTATGGGGATTCATGCATATCGTGCGAGCGAGCGCGCACTCACTGGAGATTTCGTTGTTTCGTTTCACCGGTGTTGATTTAATGAAAATACAATTAAATGAAAATAGCAGCTCTCTCGCACAATTCACATAGTCCGTACATGGTTGTAGTGGTGTGCACACTTGCAATGAGCGACAGAGACAGTGAGAGAGTGAGAGAATAAAAACTAGTGTGATATTCATTTTAATTACGAATTTTGTTTTAATTAAAGTGCTTTTTTATTTTGTTTAATTTCAGCCCAAAAAGTGATAAGCAATAATTTTTCTTTTTAAAAAAAAGGCTTCTTGCATAAAATCGCCCCACAAAGTGTTTCAGTGAACAATTTGAACAATCCGAAAAGGGGAAAAAGTGGAAGTTTTTTTGTTCAAAAGAATTAAACAAACAAATAGTTGTTTTTTAGATCTACTTAGTTCCGTACAAAGTTAAAGCACGGTAGTTTATTTAATGCTCGCACATGTTTGCAAGCGAACCGATGCTTGTGTAGCCAGCTGAATGAAAACTCTGTGCACTGCTTCGAAACCTCTCATTTTAGTGTAACATTTATAGAGAGAGAGAGAGACAAAAAATAGAGACTAGTGATTTTTCGAACGCAATTTCAACCGTCGAAACGGAATCTTTTCAACGACAAAGCGCCTCATAACCGTTTTGTATTTCAACGTCTTAAACTGGAATTATATCGATTTGCGTAATCGATAATAAAACCAACGAACAACAAAAACAACAAGCAGTGGCGAACGGATTTGTGCATTTGTGAACGAGACAGGCGAACCAGAGTGGAAGAGAAGCACCATGAAAATCATACTGGTTGGATTATTGCTGCTGATACATATGATCGGTGAGTAGTAGTTATGATCGCACAAATTTTGCTCATGTTCAACATGAATCATTGGAATGATTTACCTGCGCGCGCGAGAGCCATCTCTTCACATTCAATCACCTTATCTATCTCATTACTGCATTCCTTCTTCAAAATGATGATATTTTGCTGTAGTTTAATTGCTCATCCATCTAATTTACACTACTATTTTCTACACTCCTATGGCTATGGATTATTTGCATGTGGTTAGTTCAATCGGACCAAAGTTGCATTAAATCAAGTTGCTTGGAATTAAAACCGTTGATTGACCAATTAGGATTAAGCGAAACTCATGAATTTCACATTAAGAAATCCAAAACACTTTCATCTTTGCGAACCATTTCAGGGGATCATATTCACTGTACACGATAACATATGCATGTTTAAATACCAAAATCGAAATTGCACAAAACTTTTATCTCGTAAATAAAATGATCACATTGTTCCAATAAAACCGAATTCATATTTAAATTTAACGACCATGTGTGTAATGTGATAGATAATATGACAAAAGTTAACCCTGAATTTTTGGAACAAAACTAGATCGCCGTTTGGAGGAAAAAAGACACCGGCCAGTCTGAAAAAAAAAATGATTTAATATGTTTCTCCTTCTTCTTTTGTAAGTTTGCAAATTCGGTTCATTGCCCACTGATTAGTTCGTTCAGTGAATTATTTCATGAGCCTTTTCTTAAGCACCACATAGTAAGTGATGGGTATTATCGTTAATGGATTGCCTATTTTTTTAAATCATCGAGAATTATCATTTGAAAAAAGAAGTGATGGAAACAAAATACTTTCCAAGTAAATAATAATATGCTGCAGGTGGCATTTTCAGTGGAAAAAAAATATTCGCCAATTAATTGATTGGTGTTCATGATGGTCGTGGTTCACGATCATTTAATGAATGTATTTGCAATTTCACAGTGAATGAGGATCTTATGCTCAACTATTTATATCACGTAGTAACTATGTAGTATGTATACGACGTACAATCACGATCATTTTAATGTTGATCGTTAAGCCGCTCTATCATTTGCAAACGAAAAAAGAATGCTCCAAAGCCTTTTCCATGGAATTTCCGTGAATGAACAAGCATTTCATCAAAAAGTAAAATGAACCAAAGCACTGATGGATTTCATTTATTTGTCATGATTCCTTGATGAATGGTCATGTTTTGCGTTTGCAGTCGTGCGCGGCCCACAACAACAAAGTGATTGTTGTCCAAACCAATCAAAAGCACATGAACTCTGTCGCCAATGCTAGAACACCGAACCTTAACCTTAAGCTTTAAGTCATTATGTGCCATGGAAGTACACCAGATTCTCGCTAGTTTAAATAGGCTTTTGTTATTCTGTCGTTTTTCTTTCTCATACGATAGTATGCTGATGTCGCGGTCAAACCGTTTCTAATTGTAGATTCGTTGATTGGCATTTTTGTTATTGTCATTTTCTTAATTACGGGTCATCAAAAACACTCCTTGCACAGCGATAACAATAGCATAATGAGGGCTTATAACTGAGACAACCTTATTACATGCGATTTTTTCTTTGGATGAGTGAAGGAACATTGTTTGTAGGAAGTAGTTGAGTGGAACAGTGACACCAAAGAGTCAAGCTCATTTTTTTTGGATTTTTAGAAAACGAGCGCTTCATATATGAATTATGATAATAAACAGATGTGTTAATAATCAACGCCGCCATACCGAAAAATATGTGGGTCAAACCATCATGGACCAAACATAGTGTTTTTTTTTTGTTCGAATCATCATCACCATAAATGCCGTCACATCAATATTTCTATGCATGATTTGTTGAGTTGAGAAAGAGTAGAGATACACAGGGAAAAAAACATGAATTTTTTTATAGTCATGCTTGCGTGTTGGTGACACAAACCAACCGCCATTTTTGGGCGGTTTCTATTTCACAAAGCACTCAACATGCAAATATCGGTGTTAATTTCACTTGTCGATCTTTCTGGATTCATGTGAATCCGAATGAAGAAGTCAGAATCATTACACTGTCATATATGCAAAGTGATAGTGCCTGAACAATCGACATCTAATAACTCCAGGGCAATGTCATGCATTTCTATACGACAGAATGATAGCAATTATTCGAAATGCATGATTTATAATTCTTCGCCCGAAACGTATCGTAGTTGAAAGTCAAGGACGGGTTTACCTTGTTGTTGAAGTCTCATTGGTTTCGTGACATCCGTAATTAGGTTTTGAAAATCCCGCAACTTAATTACACAATGCCCAGGTGGTGGTTGGAATTTTTTGTGTTTACTATGTGATCCCATAAATAGACATCAAATAAATCATCCATTGCTTCTGACCCAAAATATTCAATCGATGCATTTACAGCATGATATGAACGACGAGGCGTTGTCTCACACAATGAGACGTACATATCACATGTATAAGCCAGCCAAAGATAGAGAGAGAAAAATATGGCATTAAGTAGTTTACGCTAAGGTCACCCGTTGACAAACTGAATAATTGCGGCTATTGAGAATTTATTGGCTCAACTTTTTCGCCCATTTTTCTTGCGTGCCTTTCAAAACTATCGGCACTAAATCGATTTTATCGAACCTTGTTAGCAATTTCCCATATGATGCCAAGTTGCACGTGCAATCGTACCATTTTTGAATTGATCATAAAAGTGATATCTTTTCATAAGTTCAATAAAGCGGACCATGGCACTTATTACGAGCATTTGAACTATATTAAATGGAAATTATCAACAGTAGTCTCAACATCATAAATGGTCTACTCCGAAAATTTGCATTTGAATAGCCCTTTTGTTTATGGGAATAGAAAAAAAATTATTTCAAATTTTATTGAGTTATTTATTTATTCAAAGTTTGGCCATCAATTTTTCGGCTTTTTATTAAAAGTTGAGCTTATTCAAAAATGTGCCGCACTTAGTCAAAAATCCCATTCAAAAATGGTCCGTTAAGAAAATTGCCGAAGTTGATCTCACTTCCAGTTTGATCTTCAATTTGCCCTATTTCGACAGAACATTGCATAATTTTCGCCATTCACCACCACTTAATCACAGCTCATTTAGCGCTAAAAATTAGTTGTTTGCAATTTGTAATCGCATCTTGTATCGTTCGTCTGCCATTTGTCACTAGTCTTCGCGTATTTCTCGCATTCCGTTGCCATCAATCTTCTGCTAGGCATCAAACATCTTCATTCACAAAGTTTAACCCGATGGCAGCGTATCCACACATCAAATTATTGTGTTTTTTGGTGTCAATTACCCCATTACAATGGCCAAACTATCGATCGATCCGATCAATGTAAACTATCAATTAATTTGAAAGATGCCAGTCCGAATGCTAGTGGCTACTTACTGATGTTATTGCTTTCTGTTTCATGTGCATGACATCTGTTGGAAAGTCATCGACTGTGAAATGACATAGTGGCCGTCGCCGTCGCAACCAAACTGGAAATCGGTTCGTTAACACAGACCAATTTTGCAAAGTAAACGTGAAGAGATTGTTTGCATACGGTATCTATGCTATATCTACAGGTTGACTGCATACCTTTCAGGTATGGCTAGTTAGCGTGTTTTCCAAAGTTATGCGCGTCATTCAAAGCAGAAGGTTGTGGATGATAACATGACTTTTGATTTCAAACAATATAATTCAGTTCAAAGCAAAAATTGATCAATTGTAATTTAATTCAATGTGAATCATTCGCATTTACCCACATCAGAAAATCCTCTCAACCAAAATGTTACAAAGCTGCCGATTCCAAGGGTATTTTAAAAATAGAAATACTGTCATTCCACAAAAATTCATTTCGCACTGCAATCGAAACATATCGAACCATACTTGACATGCTGTACAATAAAAAACAATACATTTTTATTGCCGCCAATTTTGTCGATGCAGATAATTTAACGTACGGTACGATACCGGAGTTTCTTGTTCGATAACACGATACTGTCATCGCGACGATGCGTCATCTGCAAACGCACAACAACACACTGCACTTTCTAAAAAAGCACTTTTTAAAGCACAAACTGAACTACTTTATTTCAACAATGTCGACGTCCTCGCACCGCAAAAGCCACAACAATATTGCGTGCACGGTGTACGGTAATTTTCTATTTGAAAGAAGAAAAAAAAGTCTGTCTCAATCGTTGTCAATCGGAAATTCAAAGAAATTGTGCGTACGGCTTTGTATCTCAAATATGCACTTTAAATGAGTGGTTTTTAGTGTTTATCGCGACGGCGGCGGTGTTAGGTTTTTTTTTGTGAAAGTTGATCGATGTCATTGAATTATGTAGTGTGCGTATTCAATTGCCGTCATAACTCTCTTTACACATTTGAATACACATCGTTCTCGTACGCGTCGTCTGAACTCTTTGTCGTGAGGCATTTTGCACATTTCTCCGTTGATTTATTGCTCACGCTATTTGATTACGGTCATTACATATTAATGCACCGGCAACTCGAGCGCTTTTCTCGTTTTCTTCCAATCAACGGCGTTCGACGCGAAGTCAAGAAGTTGAAAACCATCAAGCAACTACTTAAGAGAAAACGGTGAGTCATCCAATCGATTGAAATTCAGTTTGATTTTCATTTCAAAAATTATTACGTTAATCGCAATTGAAGCGAAACCAATTTCATTGGTTGGCCATTATCAATGGCGATGGATGAGCCAGCTAGTCGATTCGATCATCGGTCGCAAATTGATTACGTTTATTGCATACGATGTGATAATTACCATTTTAGCCATCGACAAATTAGTGCCCGTTTTGACTAATTCCATATCATAATATTCATAAAGCGATTGATCGAAGCAAACAAGCTCCTCCAGCTGAGTGAATCATAAAATTATAGAGAATCATCAAATGGACTTGATACAGCACAATAAACCGATCGATACAATGCATACATTCGTGTTAGGTGTAATTTAGACATCAATCGATCGTTCGATCGATTGAGAGGCAGAGAGAAAAAAGAACAAGGAGAAAATGCTATAAAGAAAGCTAAATGATAGTTGTATGTAATTCGGGCGCGTACTTAGTTCTCGGATGGTCTTCTTTCTTTTCAACGGTCGGCCGCATCGCATTGATGTATTTGTATGTGGAAATCGTGAAATGGATTTTGAACACAATAGCGACCCAAACCAAAAAATAAACAACAAATCATTTTGATAAAAATCAGTTGGATTCGCTGCGCTTTGTGTTGTTTTCTAATGAATATCACCCATTGTTAGACCCATTCATTCGCACATTTAGTGAAGGAAGAAATGAGGCGAACGTTATTAATTTTGTTTGCACGAAAATCATAAGCATTTTTTTCTCTGTTGAAATATTAGGTTACACACAAAATTAAATGCCATTGACGCATAAAACACCATTTAGACCAATTATACTAGCGAATAGTTAAATATGAATGCTTTTTTCCTCTTTATTTTCACCACTGCTTCATTTTACTTCTTTTTTTTAGGTGTTCTACATTCGACGTGTGTTCTTGAATCCGAGTTCGGTTTCATTATCAATTGCAACTTCAAGAAATCGTCTCTGTTCCGTGTTCGAAATTTGGGCGGCGTTAAAGCCCATTTCGGTTTAGGTAATTAAGTTTTTGTTGACTGACCGACTGAAATGACTCAAAATGTGTGTTTCTATGAATCACATACATTGACCAGACCAGTGATTTATCGCTGGCATTTCCATACGACGTGTTCTTCATTTTATTTTATTTTAAAATTCGAATCGGAATTTCTCTAAATCGAAACTCGTAAAATGTAGCTCGGGTACAATGCGTAATATATGGCTAATGGTGAATTAAAACACCAAAAGCTTTTACGCACTTAATTTAGCTCTAATCGAAGTGTGTACGTAATCAATAATACCATTCCTCAGGGCTTGGGTAGTTTGGTGATGCGTGTAAACGTGAAACCATTACATTTTAACCAATGAGAAAAAAAAACAACAACAACAACCCATTTGAATCTCATAATCTACCTATCACTTTTACTGTTGTACATTTTATTTTATTTTTCGCTTTCGATCCCAACGTTTATTTTTTATTGTCACCGCATCCAAAACGACAACCAGAAAAACAAATCTTGTAAATACTTCTTCGTGTGTAATTTTTTTTCCTTCTCACTATCCAATTATATAATCTCAAAAACTATTGTACATTTTTCTAATATTTATCGGTGATCTCTGTCTGCCCGCTGTCTCGAAAATTACACGGTAACACCAGAAAATAGCATGTCAAACGGTCAAATGTATTCATAACTACCCATTTGAGACAAAAGAGAAAACCTTTATTTTGACTTCTTTTCAAGCTTTGATTAAAACGTTATTTCCCTTCGTCGAAAAGGTTTTAGTGTCGGTGATGAGCTCGGTTTAGAAGAATCGCTGGGTAATTTGGATGGTAACAAGAGACGTTCGATCAGTAATACCGATGCATTGATTGCCACTAATAGCGTTGGAACGCTGCCAGCATCAAAATTGCCCGTAAGTCATATCGATATTTTTTAATGGCTATTCTTGGGCCATTTTCACTAAAATTTGAATAATTTTCATAATTGGAGGCTATTTGAAATTTGTTCAATGAGAAATTGGTGTGTTATCTCATTATAACCGAAAAATGTATGTGTTTTTTTTTCAGTCGACATCGCCACCAGCAGCGGAGAAACAAAGAGCCGTTCAATCGTTCCCATATCCATATGCACAACAGCGACCGGGCGCTTTGATGCCGTCAACGACCCGCGCACCAATTTTCTACAAACGAAACACACCACAAGCGATGACCGAAGCTCAATCGTTACCGCTTGGCGTGCCAGCATTCAGGCCATTGAAAACCTCGGCAACGAACAACATTCAAACGTTGCTGAAAAAAGCCAGTGATTCCACTGTCACACGCAACGGTGCACTGCATCAATATCCAGCTCCAGATTTGACGGCCGCCAATTTGACTTTCATCCAAACGCAATTGGCACACACCAATGCAGCCGGACCCATTAAAACGAAGCCAATGGTCATTTCGCCACAAGCAAATGCATTCAAAGTGCCCGCTTTTCAAGCGTTGCCATCGTCGGTGTCACGCATTTCAACCGGACAAATTGTGCATACCGACAATGAAATTCGAAAAGTATCACCTGCAACTGAACAATACACGACGATTCAAAGATTCGACGTGAGTAACCAAAATGACAACGTTAGATTGCGTTTCTTTTTAACGATTGGAAATTTGAATATATTTCTCCTACTTCAAAATGAATATGTTGGATTTTCCAAACATTTTGGCATTTACGGCTTTTTTCTTGTTAGAAAGTTGCAAATCTGGTTAATCGCATCCAATTCATACCTTGCAGACAATCAATAGAAAGGATGATACAATAGATGTGACTAATTTCAAGTCAAGCAGCACCACTCCAGGAACTTTGCCCGAAATCGATCTCAAAGGTCATACGGTTGAGGAATTGGCGGCTGTGGCGAATGTGAGTGTTTCGGCTATAAAAAAAGCCATCGAACTGCGTCAAAAGCAACTGATGGCTGTACACGAAGAATTGATTCGCAACAAAACTCTCGAAGAGGAGCTAAAACGAGACGAAATGATCGCTAAGCAATTGGCAATGTACCAACAAGAACATCAGAAATTCTTGGCAACCAGCACAACGGAAGCACCAACCACCGCTTCAACCACAACTACAACCGTTCGAACGACAACAGCCAGAAGAGCTACTCGTGCTCCAGTTCCGCAGAAAATTAGCGGCAAAGTTCCTGCCAGTGTTGTTCAAAGCAAGGTATTTCATTTCATTTCATTGCCTTATCACGGATCTTGTTTGTTGTTTCAGCTGCGAAGATCGTGAGATCAAATTAACGTCTTTGAATTTTTGATTGAATTATAAAATAACGATTGCATAACCAATCTTTTTTTTTCATTCAAAATGTTACAGGTGATGAACGCCCCAAAAGAGTACTATCCAGTTGGTTATGATAAAAACTTTGATGATAATTTCACGACAAAGGTTGATTTACCGCCCACCGCATTCCAATGTGGCGATCAAAAGCATTTCCCCGGCCTGTATGGTGATGTTGATCTGGGTTGCATGGTAAGTATTTCGACCGGAAACCGTCTCCACATTGATCGTGATCGAAGATGGAAAGCTTGATATGAAAGCTTTGTTGTCTCACACAATCAAGTGTAAGCTTTGATACTTAAACTAAAGTACTCTGTTTGTTTCGCAGGTATTCCACGTTTGTGCATTAACTGACGATGGTCTAATTATGAAATCGTTTTTGTGTCCAGAGAGCACACTGTTCGATCAAACGATCTTGAAATGTAACTGGTGGTTCTATGTCGATTGTAAATCGAGCAAATCACTGTACGATTCTAACTTGCCCGTTTCAAAGAGCTATCAATTGATGAAGGCACTCACGTTCTTCTCGAACTTTAAGAGTAAATCTGGGAACGACACCGAACCAGCCGTTGATATTGGTGCATTGCAAAATTCGGTGTTGTCAAAACGAAATGGAAAGAAATTAGACCCGAAGAAAGTAGAATCGAATAAGGTGACGTCTAAAGCACCCGAATCAACGACGAATAAACCAAAATCCGAACCGAAAAAACCGGAGGCCAAGAAAGAGGAAAAACCAACACAATCATAAGCATTTTTTCCATAGATAGTATTTGAACGGGCACCGTGTGTGTGATGTAGAGAATCATTTCAACTGTATTTTTCTCACCTGAAATTATTCTTTTGTCAAACACGTCATTTAGAAAATGTTTCCGTGTATTTGGTACAAATGAATGATTTGTTGAACAAAAAAAAAAAATCGCTTGCCTCATTGAAATCAAAGCCGTTGATAATATTCTTGATCTAAACTGGTTTCCGAAGAGTCGATTTGAAAAGCCCAAAAAAACACACACACTATTTATATACAAATAATGCTTATAGTTTATAGTTTTGGCCGATGTAGTTAATCATAGTTCCCACATGTAAATAGAGGTGAAAAAATGACTTTTTTTTATACATAGACGATTCACATCGATTTCGACTTTTTTTTTGTTCCATTTTTATCCCCTTAGAGGAATTCAGAAAAAAGACAGAAAATTTGCGATGCATGACTTGTTCGTATTTATTTTGTATTTGTTTAGTTGTTAACTGCGCCTTTGAGTCATTTACAAATTTAAGCTATTATTAGGTTTTAGATGGAAGCACATAATCCAATCATAACAAGAACAACAACAACTTAGTCGATTATTCCAATTTATACGTTAGAAAGAGATAGAGAGAATGAGAAAAAAATACACAATAAACACGAAATTTTGTAAGTAGGAATGGTTTGAAGGTGTTTTAATTATAGCCTTACCTTTTTTTTTATTTATGTCAAACATTTCAGCTTCCTTTCACCCAAGCCTCTGCAATTGTTCAAGTGTCTTTTTCCCGATGAATGATCTAATCTCTCTGTCAACAGAAACAATATCAAATTCGCGGTAATCTGCATTGTGTGACAATGGAAAGTGGTCGATCTTCATTCTCGGTGACAGATAAGATAAGCGACGAAAGAAAGAAGAAGGAAAAACCACCAACACAAAAATTATCGCTTTCTTTTCATCGGCAAAATCTTGTTTTCCATTCAAAACGTTCCCATCTAGACTACATATGGTTGGCATTGTGAGCACAAGAAAGCGTACTACATGTTCAAGATACTTGAATCAAGTAGCGATTGGCACAAGTGCGATTGGTAGTTACAAAGAAGACGACGGACGAAATAGACGATGCAAAACTGCCGATTCGATGAAAATTAGGGTAAACGTGATCGAATTGTTTTAATGTTAAACTATTTAACGGAATCAACGGTTTCAACATTGCATTGAATGGCCGAAGTGGCGTGCGCGCGCATCGCACAAAGAGAAAAGTAAAGAATGTGGAAAATTTTCCATTTGGACGCTTCAATCTCGATTGAGGTAAGCTTTGTCTGCTAGAGTATTTGTTCAGCTGATCGCAATTCGAATGCAATTTAACTTACCAATGGCCTTTGGCACCTGTAATTCGATGCACATTCATTGAAAAGCACTAAAGAAAGTTTCTATAGAGGAAAAAAATCGATAAGAATTTCCGATTTATACAACATATTTTAATGGAACTTTAGGAAAGTTTGACGCCAGGTCAGTAAATATACAAGAAAAATAAGATATAGGTAATAATAGCATTAATAATAAAGCAAAATATCAGCCATTAGCTAAAATCAATCAGAAATTGTTTCTATCCATCTCTTCGAATACATCAAATACTTGAAATGTGCTACAAATTTTTATCTTCGTTTCGACATTCATATACATAATACGGTAATAATAGTAATAATAATAAATCATCGTGTCATTTCCAATCTTATTTAGCCTACTCATTTTTTTTAGTGTCTACGATTCAATTACGTTCATAATGACTAATCCATCTGTTTGTCTAAACCATTTCAAACATGGGATAGGTGTTTAGTAACAATAAATTTAAAAATTAAACGAATTTTCTCAACACCATTTCATTTCGGCTGCTTATCGTACTACGTGTAAGGCAAGCGTGGTATTTTTCGTCAATAGAACATCGCAAACTTGATCATCGAGTGATTTGGAAACTTCATGCCAAATGCATTTACTCTTCAAAATCGATACTTCTTCGAGCGGGGGCCGAAAAATACATAACAATGTAATGCAAATGCCATCTCCTTTGGGTGTTGAACCGTTGCTTTGTGCGCCAACCATACCGTTCGTAGCCTGTTTCGGTAAGTGTTCGATGGATAGAATACCGTGCGGTCGATGCTGTGGCAATTCGGCGCCGAATAATTCAATCATAAATTTTCGTAGTGTTGCATGAATGCTGCGAGCATGGTGAATTTCAACGCTTGGAAAATGATAGGCATTTTTTTCGCTCAACAAAATATTAACACGATTATTGCTGCGTTTTTTAATTACGGCAACGATACGCAAATAATTTTTCGCATGTGATTTAGCTGCCGGTAATATATTACCGTGCCATTGTAGCGGACGATCAACGGTACGGTTCTTCAGGCAACGATGATAATTGCGTCCCAAGTCAATCAATGGTAAAATATCATTAGCACGTAAATTGAGCTCATTTAAATCACCAACCCATTTGGCTTGCAACGATTCCGAATCGGCTTTTTGTGGTGTTTTCAATTCTCCGCCGAGAACGCGACCAGTGCAAATGAAGCGATACCATGATCCGCCTGCACACTCCAACCCAAGCAATGTGGTCACTTCGATATCGAGACCAGTCTCTTCGACCACCTCACGAATTGCAGCTTCAACAATTGTTTCGTTTTGTTCCATGCGGCCAGCAGGTAGATACCTTTTTTAGCAGGATTTTATTCAAAGGATATAATGAATTTTAAAATTAAAGTTAAATCAATTTAAATATTAATTGCTATAAAATATATACCATTTGCCTGCACATGATTTTTTCGCCTCTTGTATCATCAGGCATTCATTAGACTCGTTAATTAGTACGCAAGCAACGATGTAGGTCACCGTTTTACCCAACACTGGAACGAAATCCGACGATGACAACGGTTGAATGCCTTGCGCTTCGAACACTGCATTTTGCTCTTCAAGCGTAAAATCACATAGCGTGTCCACATCTTCATTGATCTGCAACCCATTCAGTAACATCTGAAGATTTTCTTCCACCGCCTGCGACATTCTTAATTCACGCTGTTCGTTTATTTTTGGCAAACGACAAATTTACCAAGAGAGATAGAGAGAGACGTTAAAAAGGCAATGTATTTTTATTGGGTGCGCTCACAATAATAACCGGTCATACAACACACAAACAGCATACGAATTATATGCTAATGAAGACAAACAATTTTAACTACACTACACCAAATTCCAAGTCGAATCAAACTCAACAATAACAATTTATTTTCTGTTTATTTTCTTTAATTCTTCATTGGAAATAAAACCTGATTTCGGTTTATTCAAATGTATACCATTAGCACCGATTTGAATATTTCCTTTTTAGAATTTTTCGATTAATAACAACACGGTGAAAAAAACGCGTCCGTTGAATGCAACGAGCTACTTAAAATGATTGTCTAAATCGTTGGATCGTAGCTGCGAAATGTGTGCAAAAAAACATTAAAATACACACAACAAGACAGTTTCCACTTCTCTTGCGTGTACTGTGTGTGAGCGTGAGCGCGCGTGCTGGGCTATTGCAAGACTCACTAGATATTAATGTCGATTTATTTACTCTCTCGCCGTCATGTGTACAATCGAACTCACACACGCTGTGTGTACGCGATCATAGAACCGATTAAAATTACAGGCTTCGTGTGTACAATAACAGCACTCTCGTGCACCAGCTCACACTATCGCAACAGCCAATTTCGTAGCTAATTGTAAGTAATGAAAAATATACAACGAGCGCGTAGACTGCAACTAGCTATTTGGTGAGCTACTTTATGTTGGCTAAAAAAAAACAACAACAAAGCACACAAAAACATCCATTCAAAGCTCAAGAGCCGTGGTGTACCATCGAGCGCGCCAAACTAACTGCACTTGCACGCCAATTCAATGAGAGAGAATTCCAATGCGACACAACGTAACGAGTAATGTGAGACTGGCGTAAATAATTCACACAGCGACAAAACTACACAGCGCCACCGCCAACCGATTGAGAAAGTTCCAGTTTTCCAAAAAAACGATCACCAAACCACAACACACAGCACAACGTGAGAGATCACATACGTATGCAACACGCTGTCGAGTTGAACAATAACAAATGCGATGTCGGTAAGATGATGACGACGAAAACACACTGGATTCTGGTGGAGTTTTTTCTCTGCTTTTCTGTTATTTATCAATCTGTTTTTTTTTGTTTTGCCTATACTGAAACCAATGCGGCCAATTCTGCTTTTGTCTCTCGTTCTCACCCAGTCTTCGAAACCTCGACCGTCGTCGTCGTCATATGTGAAAGCTCAACGTATACGGTTTTGGTTTAGCGTAGCTATTACTTCGACGATTTGGCTGCCGTTCGGTTTGTTTTCGTGTTTTTTTTATTCTTCGAATTCTTCTTTAAAGCAATCAATCTCCACGTGTGTATTTCTTCTTTATCGAAGGTAGCAATATGATTGCTTGCCGTTTTCGTGCGTTTCAATTTCTAATTGGGTTAGCAAAGCGTTTGGTTCGTTCTTGTTTTGGCTATAGCACTCGATGTAATTGTTTATACTTAATTTGTTGGTCTGTTGATTTTCTTCTTCTTCTTTACTCGGTTCGGAATTAACACGCTAATTTCATGTCGATGCGGCACAATTTCACTTTAAAACTTGAGAGTCGTTAGAAAATTACTAACTCGCCATGAAACGATCGGTTTTCATAGTTGATTTAACACGTTTTTGTCACTATTTTGTTTTCGATCTTTTTACTGTCTTTGTCGTTTCATATTATCTTATTTGTGATTTTTCCAAAGCTTCGACACTTCTTCGCCACTCTTCATGCGATTTCAACATTTGTCAACTGAAATTTTTCTAAACTCTTATTCACTCCGTTTTCTTCGTTATCCGAATGTATGATCTCCGTCCCATTTGAATGCTGCGCATAAACTGAGCTCCAGAATTGATTTGGTTTCATCAACGCTAAATTCGACCAATGATGACATTTGTTCATGTGTATACGTGATTGTTTGTTTCCCGTTGCGAACGAGTTTTGTATTTTTTTGTTACTTCGTTTTCGAGTTGATTCTTTTGTGTGTTACTTCATATGCATACCGGTTTATTTATCAATGGCGCAACAAGTAGAACTCTCCCAAAAAAAAGGAGCAACGGCAATCACGTCTTCTGTGACTCACGTCAACATATCGACTGATTTTGCACGCAACTCCACAATGCCCATTAACCGTTTGAAGTGTAGAAAATTCTAAGAGAAAAAAAACGAGATCAAAAGATAGGAAGAAAAAAAACGTTAATTTCTCTTTGTAATTCAATTTATGATATGTTAGATTCGATCAAATGGCTGAACAAAACAAGTCAGGTGAATTGGCATTTCTATGGCATTGAATCATTTTTATTCCTAACACTCGTCCAACAAAAGAAGATGAACGGTTTTTTTTCTCTTCCATTTTTGCGCTGGATTCACAATCGCAGATTTCTACGCTTGAATCTACGGCCATTCAATGCCATTCTCAAATCAATTTCAATTAGGTAATTGAATAGATGCCTTTAATTTGCCGATGAACATTATATATACGCTCATCATCATCATCATTTCTGAGCGTATATAGAATGCGACCAATTCACTGGGTTATTCGTCTTCATTTATTCTGTTCTTTATTCACAGTCGACTTTATTTACAACATCATCAGCCAAGCATCAACATCCATTCAACGAACCCATTATCGATTTTCAGGTAGAAAATCGCTTCATTTGAAGAATTTCCTACAGAATCTTTTCTTCTTTCAAAATAAGATTACAGCGAAAAATTAGATTACGATAATTCACGATGCATTTTCATCAAGCTACTCCACTTAGCTTATCCAATTTAAGTTGATGGTTCTTGCACTTCATCAGCAATACCATTTGATTTACTTTTCACACAGAATACGATTATGGAAGAGAGAAAAATATCACAGGCGGCATGTTCTGCAAAACCGGTTTGTTGATTTGTTATATATGTGAATAATGATTTGTTTTCAAACGATGACAATGGCTGATAAATTACATCAATTTATCGTTGTCTACTCTTTGGAATACGAAGGAAAAAAAACATGTTTACCGCTTTCGTTTCTATTTGAACGGTTCATTATAGATTAAGCCAAACACATTTACATTTGGAATTTCGCAATTTGTGGCATAGAACAAATCGCATGGCATTGTATTAAGAAAGCAACCACTTTTTTGCCAATGTTTTATCGTAATTTTATGCTAAGGAATTCAACAAATCAATGAACTTTTGCCAATTTGTAACTTAATGCCAATTAGTTTGGCTTTAGTTCTATCAAAGCTCAAAATGATTTCAATAAAGCACTCATCAGCTTCTAATGGGCAAGCTGTATTTGCACTCGTCTATTGATTTTTCATCACACTCAACATGAGATTCTTGACATAATATCCAACCATTCTCATTTCCGCCATCAATTTTTTTAATTCCGTCTTAATTTTATTGTATTTATTGAAATTACTCACGCCAATATTCTAATAAGTATAGGAGATTCGGGGAATAGGTAGCAATGATATGTTATGGCATCAATTTTATTACTTTTAATTTATATTTTGATTGCATTGATCACAGCTTCACAGATAAGAAAATAGATTTTCTTCGTAAGAAAATAGATTCTCAATTTTTCTAATACAATAATAGTCTCCTACGTTCATATCGAACTAACAAACACTAATGTCAGTACCAATATTTTGCACCACAGGAGACCGATACAACAAAAAATTTATCATGTAAACAATGTATTTGCCTTCATATGAAGAATTGTCAAAAGTGCATTGAAAACAAACGTAATTGAGTTGTGACGATTTCTTCGGCCAAATTCCGAAGTAAACCTTCAAGTGGAGACATCTACTTCGCCGCGAGACATCTACATCGAATTAAAACAGAGCGTGAGTATGGCATGTTCAATGTGCATGGTATTGAATTGGAAATATATTCAACTGAATACGCCTTGAATAAAACACGAGCCAAATGAAATATGACTCTATTTATGGTTGCGTTAAATATGGAATATTATGTGTCAAAGTAGCAATTGAAATATGAATAAAACTAATATCGATTCAATTGGCATTATTTGGAAAATGAAAATTTGCTCTGCTCTTTGCAAATTGTTTTTTTTTAATTGATTCAATATTTTTTAACATTTAAAAATGTTAAACCAAGTTTTGCTCAACTTTGATATTTCTTAAAAATTCCCATTCCGAAAATTGCCCACTTCGCAAGGAACTGTTTTGAATGCATTTCTAATGAGCTTTTGCTTCATCGAACAATATCCGTTCGATGCATAACGAAGCAGGAAAATCAATTCTTTAACTACAACAGCTGACCATTGAATTCACCTAAATGAAGCTCTCTATCCGTTTTGATGTACGTATGCGAATGCCATATTTGGTTTAGCCGATCAATCCATTGCGATTTGTATGTGCACGATTGGCGATTACCAGTGCTCTTCGCATACGTTCCACCATACAAAGAATCCGCCAACATGAACACGCGCTATTGGCGTCAAAGAGTGGTGGCCACTGTGTTCGGATGTGTGCATGCAACGTTGACCATATCAAGTGCAAGGGGGAAAGGAACATAGCGTTTTTTGTGCGCTCTACAACATAAAGCTCAAGCTTTTTTCATTAATGTTGGAAGTGAAAGAGGCCATGAACATGAATACTCTTTGAATACTGGACACCAATTTCACCAGCCTGATCAAATGTAGCGCGCATTTTGTTCAGTCCATTTCGAGCTATCGGAGAAGCAACACATGAATTTAGCAAAAATAAATAAATAAAAAAACTCGAATCACAAAAGATTAAACCAAAAAAAATTTGTTTGAAAAAAAATCGACAATCGACGACTTTTTGTGTGTAAGTGTAAACGATATCTTAAGTGAAAAATATTCCTTCGGCTTTTGCAGCTTATATCAATTTAAAGGACAAATCTCCGTTTTTATTCCCGAGCAAATACACTGCTCACTTCTGTTCTGCATCTGGTATGTAAAATTTAACGATTACAATTTAAACTTGAATTGAAATTAAACTTTGAATCGCCCAATTGCGATTTCAATTTCACCGTGAAAGTGATTAAAGAAAAGTGCATGAATGCATTGTTTCTTTTTTTCTTCTGCTCTTGACTCTTCGACATGATAATTTGTCGTACGTGAAAATCGGTGTTCAACAGATAGACTTTCCCCAGTTACATATATTGCGTGAACACACTTTCGAACCGTGTTATTAACGGTAGCTTATGAGTTGCATTGATAAGAATAAAGGCATAATCATAAAAGATTGACCATTTTTTCATTGTTGCACTAAAAAGTATTCATTACTTAATGGCTTATGACTCATTTAAATTTAACGACAGTGAAATTTGCGTAAAAATTGGACCATGTACAATATCCCACTGTAAAGCATGTCGTATACCGTATTCTTCAATTCAAATAAACACCGATAACGTTTCCCATTCACCATTTTCTAATGTTAACATTGGAGCTACTCGCGTTGAAGATTATTTGAAAAAGCAATGAATTAGCGTTGAACATCTTGATGCGTGGTCAATTTTTCGAATAAAATTCAATGGGTTTTGCAATGAATATCGACAAGAGATTTGATGTCCGGTATGGTTGAACGGTAGGCATTCAAATGACTATTATCATTCAAATTGGTTGATATAAAGAATATTTGAACGGTAGGGTTTATTTATCGTGCATAGTATGTGGATAGAAAGAGAAATTTCATTCCAAATTATTGTTATTGTTTCTTTGTTTTCGATCGAATGATGCAATAGAAAAAGTTTTCGGTAGGCTGTAATGATTTAATTTCACTTTCTCAGCTGTTAAATGTGGTTAATTTGATAGAAATTGCGATCGAAGAGCGGGATCGTGTGCACACGAATCAGTCATCAAAGCCTTAATAACGGCAGAGGCGCGGCGGTGCTGGTGTAACACCAATCGACGCGATAATATAGTGTCTATCATTTTCATGCATCATTTGTGATTTAAGTTGATTAAACTGCAACGCTAGCAATAATAATCGGGTAAATAATTGATTGGTAATGTGATGGTTTTTCATCGTTGTCCTCACTCGCTGACATCGAGTTCATCGTATCAAGACATAGGGTTTTTTTTTGTTTCTTTTGTCGCTGCACATCATCACTTAATTGAAACGAGAAAATTACCCATTGTTTTCGTTTAATGTCACGGTCGTTTCGTTGCAGTTTATTGCTTTTGGTGAACGACATTCTGTCTTCAGTATTATCTTCAATTTGCATCCTTCTTTTCTTCTTTTTCTTCTGCATTTCTATTGATACAATTCGGAAAGTCACTGCAATTATGGATGGTGCACAATAGAAATGTGCACAATGGAGTTAACTAACGAAATGGCTATTGAATAATTGCATTCAATGGAGAGATAGAAAAACAAAACTCCATTCGAGAGATAAGTGTGCAGATGAAGTAAACAAAAATCATTCGCGTTAGTCACATGGCAGTAAATGCTTTGGGATTGGTGAAATTTTCGATAGGCAAATATATGCAGCTCGTTGCTTTTCCGTCACCGATTGAAGTAAAGTACTTCCCACTTATGAAATTGAAAGTGCCATTGACATCCAATTCTGGCATTTAACTGTTGAAGTTACATTTTTTTGTTCGTTGCGTTTTAACCGTGATGCAAGTGGTCATAATGTGTTGCAGGCCGTTATCGAATTCGTGTGCTGCTGCTCAGTTTGGTGCGCAATGCAATCGTGCGATCAACGCGCACGCGTGCGACAACAAGATGCTAGTCAAGATCAACATATGTGCACACAAGACACATTCGATGTAATGAAAAGTGAAATTATTTTGTTTTATCAAGAGATATACCCAAGTGGCTGGGTTTTTTTCACTCTATCTTCTGTTTTACTTAAATATCCGGTTTTTTGTGTTGGTGCTTTCTTTGCATGCTATTCATTAAATCAACGTCAAAACCGCAATTTATGGAAACAAACAAAAAAAGAAACAAACGGCAAGCATCTTTGATGAGAGAACAAATCCGATGTTTTATTATTCATTTCTTCTATTCGATGGATTTGTTTTGCAATGAATAGAAAACCACAATGTCTCTCTCTTTCTCTACTTCTGTCTCTCTTTCACTATCCATCAATGGCTCTTCCGACCTCACATATTTTTTTATTGATATGTCGCATGATGAATGCAAAAGATAATAATGGAATTAGCGCAACATTGAAATGATAATCGATGAAAATTGGCCACGTGTTTTTTTCTTTCTTCTCTTTACTATAGCGTGTGTGCTTTCAATGAAGGATTAATTATTTTATGGTATTTAGCTTTGAAAAGCTTTTTCGTAAATCAATTGAATAGCACCTGCGACACGGTCGTCGAATTATGAGATTCACATTTTTCAGGGCAATGAAGCGTCAGACTTTACGCCTCATTCAAGCTGATAATCTGCCTTAAAACCCTACATTATTTGCTCATGACATGCAATATATGCCTACATAACATGCACTTTTATAATATTCAGCTCTTTTTTGACACAATCACTTTCTTCTCATTTGACTGGATAAATAATTTAGTGGTGATTTCATCGCGATGTATATTATTGCTTTTTCTTCATTGTAACAAACTAATTGAACATGGAAGTTCCATTAGACCAATAACAAGGAAACATGCAACGCTGTATTAAACAAACAATCGATTCAAACATGCTGAGCGGCGCGTGCAATTGAATTTCGTAGCACACACAAAAAAACTGAACCAATTGAACGTGAAGTATGAACGGTCTTCGATTAAATAAATGCACATTTTCATGCGAATTACAGCAGGGCGAAAGCAACGCTTAAATGCCGATTACCTCGTTTCGAACACGTGCTGTGCACTTTACCATAGAATCGATACACCATTTAATTTGCATTTTGCCTTACATTTTGCTTTTGTTTCATGCAATAGGTGAAGAAATTGGTTGAATTCGACCAGTAGCACAAAATCAACGCGAATCAACGAATTTGTTATTTGGTATCAGCCGCATCGATCCTAAAACGAGATTACGTCGAAAACATATACGAATTATCACCGAAACGAAAATGAAAGTACTAACCGCTGCTATCGTATTGTACTTGTGTTTGGGTAAGTTTGCCTAGTTATAATTTCCAGATGATAAACACGATTATCACACATCAACATCTTGCCTACTAAATTATAACCGTCATTAATTTTTAATTTTTAATTTTCAATTTTGATGCGGATCATTGTTTATGCAAACATGGTAGGCATTAGCGAAGCTCGTCGACATCCGAAAATTATTACATCAATACAGAATGCGAATCCACAATTGAAAAAGAAAGATTTCGAGTATAATGAGTATGAGTATCCAACTGGAAATGCACATCCAGTCGTTGAGGAGAGTGCTGAACACGATGAACGCGACCAAACCGACCACCATGAACACCATGAATCTTATTTGCATGCAAAACACATTTCATCATCGAAAAAGCCGGGCTATAGCGCCGGCAGTGGGCTGAGATCGATTGCGCAAGGTTCCGCTGATCAAGCCAGCTCAGCAGTTAGTAATCAGGTATGAATTTTTGCGAACGAAAAATAAAGCCATTTTTCTCATCGTTGGCGTTTACTTCCTTTTTGCAATGATATCAAACTTGTTTCAATTTCCTAGCATGCCGCAGCAAAGCAAGCAGCGTTCATTGCACAAAATACGCTCGCACAGGTATAGGAAACATATTAGATTTGGCTGTTAAAATTACGCTATCTAACATTTTTATGACTTTTACAGGCCGCATCACAAGCAGCCGCAACGGCACAGGTAATGAATTCGATACAGACTTAGATAAGATGCATTTTTATTCATAAATTACGTAGAGCGGAAAATGAGTTTTATTTACAACTGTCAATTTGAATTGGAATATCTAATAGGCAGCACTAGCGGGCAAACAAGTCTTATTACAAGGATTGGAACAGCAAAGTATCGAGGCTAGACAAGCATTGGAAAGTGAAATTCAACAACTGCAACAAGCTAAACGATCGGCCAAAGCAGCTCAACAAGCCGCGCAGCAAGCGTTAAATCATATTCAAGGTACGAACTTTTACTTTGAATAAAAAATAGGAGAAACTTTGGTGAAAATCAGAATTTTTTTGTCCAAAAAATAATGAATTTAAGTCAAGATTTGTTGCAATACTTTGTGCATCTTTTAATTTCATTCTGATTTTGCTAGTTTTAACTGCGGCATTGAATAACGCCCAGTCCTCTGCCGAACATGCCCAACAAAGTGCACAAGAAGCTGCCGGAGAGCTTGCATCTCAACAGTCCATGGTTGGATCAGCTAAACAGCGCGTTGAATTGGTTGAAGAGCAACTGCATGCCGCAAGGTAGGGCTTGAGTTTCTATTATAATTGTTAAGACTTGAACACATAAATTCAAATTGAAAACAGTTAAAAAGGGAAAATGGGTAAAATTGGATGAAGTGAAAGACATTTCAAGTTTGGAAGAATTTTTAATTCCTAAAGTTTACAATTAGCACTAAAAACCAGGTCTAACATTTGAATTTATTGTTTTAGAATTGACTTTGAGGCCACTCAACATGCGGCTACTTCAGCAGCAGCGTAAGTAGAATAAATTCGTATTCTGATAGCACTCAATTTATGTGAAAAGAAAGCAAAAATGAATGGTAAAATATCGTCTCGGCATTTCAGATGAACAAAATAGTTTTGAGTTCAATTTTCTACAAAATTTACAAATAATTTTTATTTTTTTCACAAACAAACGAGTTAGTTCAGAAATTAGGTAATGAATTGATATATTTTTTTAAGAAAAAACAAATCTATTTTTTTTTTCGTTGGATTGATTTGTATTTATCGTTAATTTTCACAGTTCAGCCCAACAAGCGCAGAATAATGCAGCTGCCGCCGCTGTTCATGCATCAATTCATTTGAAGGAAATTCCAGAAGAGTCTGTGCGTCACAATGACTATGCCACAAACCATAATTACAACGCTGGACCATCACCATCACCGACTCATCAAACCACCGGCAGCGGTGATCAATCTTCAGGATCACATGGCGATTTCGATTTTGCTGGCTACAAATAAGAAACGAAATCAAACTACCAAAAAGTCATTTAAACGATGAAAGATAAGTGCAATTCACACGAAACAGAAAATCAATCGAAAAAAAAATTATTTCAGTTCATTATTTTGGGCGATTCTCGTGCAAGAGAAAGGTTCGCTATATTTGATTGCATTATTTATTGGTTCCATTTAGCTTTAAACCTGAGTTATAAGGTATTTTGACGATTTAATGAATAGAACGAAAAACACACAAACGAAACAAAAGCAATTCACATCTGTATTATTCAAGTGCAATAAAATTTAATTTAGACTTTTAATTGTATTTCATTTCAATTAAGAATGAACAGTGAACAAACAAACAAAAAAATAAATAAAGAAGAGAATGTGTTTTGGTTTCTTTAAAAAAGAAAAGCAAAGGTGTTTATTTTTATTTGTAAATATTGGGTCAAGTTAATTTACATTCTATTCAGCTAATATTGGGTTAGTAATTCATTAAATTACGTTATGCATTGCAGTTGCATTTAAAGAGAAAAAAAAAGATTTATTTGTTTTTTTTCTTAAATTTACTGTTTAAATCCAAACACGAAAAGAAAAAAAAGAAACGATTTTTTTCTCTATTTGATACACTTAACCAATCAAGGAATTTATTTCGAATCGAGGGTTGATTCAGACGATGAAAAAAAAACCAACGAAAATTGCTTATATATCTAATACAATAAGCGGAAGAAAAGTGAAACTCGGGCATCAGCATACGCCGAAGGAGCGTAATACACACACATTCACACACTCACATGCCGTTTTCAGTGTTGCGCTAAACTCTTTTCCAAATGCCGAATGTGAGCATGTACGTTTGCATGAAATGAATCGATATTCTCGGAATCCAATTTGTTTTTCGCTTCTTCCAAAACACCTTCCAATACTTTTGAGATGTGATAGTTTGGGTCGGTTGACAGTAAATGCGATGCGACATACATAATCATCGATAGATCATTGATCAAAACCATCACACTCGAATCGCTGTCGATTAATGATGATTGTAAGTTCTTCTGTACGGTGTCTTTGCCGAGCTCTCGACATTTTTCACGTAAATAGCTTGGTTCAAGCATTGCAACGGTGCGAGAATCTTTGGCCAAATCACGGATGTACGTTTGAACCTCGGACAAATATTTCTGATTGTCTTTGTTCAGCTTTTCCATTCCGATGACAATGCTGGCGTATCGTTGTTGATAGTCCTCTGGGAACGGTTCATTGTATGATTTGTATGTTTCGGCCTCCGTGTTCATACTCTTTAAACGTGTCAATTTCATTTGTTTGGCTGCAAGCGTTTTGCGTGCACGCACAATCAATTCAAGCAAACGCAATTGAAAACCACCAATCGACTCTTTGGGGAACACATAGTTTTTCAATTTCAACTGTGCATCGAAGCCAATGCTATTGATACCGCCCAGTAGTGGATCACTTCGATTCAGCTTATTTACGATGGCCAATGGGGATGGCACATAGCATAGACCATTGATTTTCTGTCGGAAATTCTGTGTTATGTTGCTCACTGGGATTGTTTCGATCGGTTCGTTCACCAGGATTTCATAGTCGGGCACCGAGTGTGTGCCCAAACCGGCACGATCGAATGTGACACGATACTCACTTGACATCGAATAGATTGCCTCAATGGTTCCGGTGAAGATGCCATCTTGAGGTTGACGTAGCCGAGCCGTGACTTTTGTTCCAATCGATAGGGAGAGTGGTATTTCTTTCGGAAGATCACGAACAAATGAAATATCTCCGGATTTTCGGCTTTGCAACAAACGAATCTTTTGTCTTCGGCGCTCGAGCTCACGACGCTCTTCATCGAAAAATGATTGTGAACAACGTCTTGGCTTGCCCATCAATCGGCGCACCTTTGACCATTCAGTTCGACTCAACTGATTCGTTTTCAATTGAGGAAATGACTCTCGCAAACATGCTTGGAAATCGTTTTCGCCTAGAAAAAACATCGAGAAGAAAATAAATTAGTTTTCAGATGAATCGGAAATGATAAAACTAATTGACGAAAAAAAGATGGAGAAGACGATAAGAAGAAAGCGAAGAAATGTGAAATAGTGAAAACAAAGATAACAACTCTTACCCAATAGCAATGGCTTATCGATGTAACTATAAAACCACTCATAACTGACCCATTTATGCGCTTTTGGCAATTTCAATAGGTTTCTCAAGCGTAAACCAATCCGTTGGCTAATTGCACGATCAATAGCACTGATGGCAGATGATGGTGAGCTTGGCACCGGAGCGCTGATATTTTGTGGGACCGATTTCGATGTGGATGCTTTCGATGCACTTGGCAGTTGTGGCGACGAAATATTATTATCTGCAAATCATGAAATTCAATTCATTAATATGGTTGTGGTTGTTGGTGTAATAATGTCCACTGTACATACCCTTGAATTTCGGTGTTTTCTTCAAATCACTCAAAAGTGATGGTTTCGATGCCGACGATGGGCTTTTCAAATACTTTGACACGGTTCCTTTGCGTTTTTTTAAATGTTTGCTTGGTGAATGCAACGGCAATTTGATGGGTGTTTTGAGTGGTGTCGATTTAGCACTCTTTTTTGTCGGCGATTGACGTAACGACTTTGGGTCATTAACGATGTCATCGTCAAAAAATAATTTATTACGTTTTCGAATACGAGCCGGCATTCCACGTGCATTTAAAACTTGAATGGGTTGCGCTGGTTTTTCACGCTGTGGCAATGCGGTACCAACGCGAAACAATCCCAAAGCAGCTGGCCCAAAGGCTGGCGGTTCAACGTCATCGTCGAACGAATCGTCCCTATCTCGGTTAGACATTTTTGCTGTCCAAAATGCTCATACAATCTAAAAACGAAGAAAAACACCAAAATTAACACAAAAATTCACGATTTAATTTCAATATACGTTCTAAATAACCGCATTCATTGTGATTTCAACATAAATATTTTCCTTCCACGGTCATCGATACTGTCACATTCATTTGATATGTTTCTAACGTTGACAATTCATTTACTGTACAATACTGTGACTGTTGACAAAAGTTCTTTTAATTTTTTTTTAATGCACAAATTTACCTTAGAAACACTTCACACTGTTGCCAATGGCCACAAATCAATTTGCCCAATGCGTTTACCAATGAATATTTTGGAAATTTTTTGATAAATTTTATTTTAAATGCGGAATTTTTTATTTTCACATTAGCGAAGCGGAAAAAATGAAGCTCTAATCAACTTGTGAGCGACAACAACAAACAATCAAAAGTAATTCGCCGCGTTGTACGAATAGCGGCAACTTCACACGTATTCAATTCGCCACCATTTTGGACGGGTTTGACATTTCATCGTCAGATGGGTTCAAAGCAATTGGCGCGACAGTGTATTTTCGACGTAATTACACTTTTCTTTGTTCGGATAATTTCGGTGGAAACACGTTGTTTTATGCAAATTATCAACTGATTAAAATACACACTCATTCAATGGTAATGAACCTCATTTTTTATTCAGATCACGGAAAATGCATTTTTTTGGTATCAAATTCAAATGAAACATTGGCGCTTTGACTACTACATAGATAATACATTCTATGGTATGTATACGTATACAAAATATATATCTTCTTATATGCAATGTGCAAGGCGTAACGCACGTTGTTTAGTATTGGTTATCTTTGTGCCGGCATCGCTTGACGATTGTATTTTGCGGATTAATTACATAATACAATGCAAGTCATGTTTTTTTCAAAATTTTTTGTTTGAAAATTTCATCGGCAATCGTACATTCGTCGAACTTTTTCAAGATCATATCTACTCGGGCCGTTGATTTGGCCTAGTTTACGATTCGGATCGTTCTAAAAATGAAAAAAAAGAGGAAAAAAATTTGAAACTGTAGTGGTACACGGAGAAACCATATGGAAAAAATACTTTTGCAACAATGGTGACATTTGTTCCCGGTTTGGCGAATGCGTTATTTGGATAATGCATCAGACTGTCATAGTCGTATGGCAAATTGAATGTTTCCACTAAATCACTATCCTTTTTTGCGAAGTTGTGTTGATGATCTTCCCATCATAAAAAAATGATGACCAATGTAATAAAAGTCAAGTGAATGATAATTTATGCGATTGAATAATTGGAAAAATTAATTGCGAATGTGAATTTTGTATTAAAAAAAGCAAAAACAAATTACTCGGTTGAATGTTATCGAAGATGATGTCGACGTATTCATCACGGTCAGGTCTTGATTGCTCATGCCACAGTCCCATAATGTGCAACAGTTCATGTTGAATGGCTCCGGGTGAACTTAAACATTTCTCGGAAAGAAATACATCAATCGGATTGGATTGTTCGCCTTTGTAGCCAACTAATGTGCCGCAACCCGAATCGGATTTCTTGAATTGTATATACTCTGTTTGATTGCTACGTTTAAATAGGAATTTTATGCATGTCTCTTTGCGAAATACTTCCATGGCATGCAAAATGCACGCTCTGTCCTTTTCAATATAGTTCTCATCGAATCGATATGGGATTATACCGTGTGGCCACTTACTTGCAGCCGATTTCATTGCATTTCGATCATTTTCACGTTCATCGCCCAATGTAAACTCATTTTCGAAATAGTCACGCTCCGTTTGGCTGCTACGTCCGCTAAAGTCCGTTTGACTGTCACTGGCGCTCACAATCGCACTCAGAACAAACAAGCAAATAAACACTTGGAACATTTTTCACGTCGAAACGGAAACAAAAACGTTGCACTCGAAAACATGTACTAACGAACTTTGGTGCGTGAGGCTCGAATTTATAGGGAATTCCCAAATTTTTATCATCAGGCCATTTCCTGAGTAGGTTGTGACTAGAATATTGATGAAAGACATCAACCAAATAGACTGTTTTAACCTAAATCGAATAGGTATTAGATAGTCATTTTACTATTTTCGCGCTTTTAATTCAAACTCCCATTCAATTGACTTGTTATGTTTGTTAAACATACTCAAATTACAATGTGCAGTGAATTCTCGACATGAGTCTCGTGTTTTGTTCTAAATTTAAAAAAAATTCCTTAGAACATCAGCTGTTTGATTACCGAGTTGAACGATTTCTAAATAATTTGTTCCAAAAATAGCCCATTGCAATGATGACAAAGAGAAATGTCATACGATGCGGATATTTCCGAAATCATCGTTACGTTGCATTTGACGTGTAAAACATTTATAGTATATCAGACGCACAGTTATTCGCAGAACGTATGGGTGTTTACAAAACGTTGGTATCAGCTGTTTTCCCTAAAAAAAAAACACAATTCGTAGTCGCTGCGTGAGCAAAGCTCATGTAAGATGCTACATATGGTATGACGTTTCATTCGTCTCAACCTTCGTATTGTGATTCTCATTCTCAACACCTTGTGTATGTTTTCGTGATGTAATCAGTTCATTCCATCGGTCATAGTGAATTGAATCAAATGGCTAAAGTCCGCTACGTAATCTCAGTTAGTTTCATTTATTCGCTGAATGAGCACGTTTCTGTTTGTTCAGTTAAAAACCAACAATTCTTAGGAACAATTTTATTAAGTTCGAACTTTGATTTGGAGTTTCATTTTCTTGACGTTTTATTAAAGAGTCGCTTGAATTCTATGCGATAAGATAAATTGATTGATGAGTAAAAAAAATCGGGTTCCGATCAAAATTGAAAGCATTTGAAGTGTAAGATTTAATTAAAAGTAATTTTTCACTAGAAATCTTATAATTGATAACATTGAAAGTAAATGATCGCGCTAGATAATAACAATTGCGTAAAGTTTGCTCAGTTATACGCTTAATTTAACGTTAACTACTGGTGGACAAGATTGAATTTTCGTGTATAATTCTATAAATAAAAAATTGACGGTTATGAAGGTGAAATTATTTGGAGACCACTTGTTGTATACAAACAGTTGATTCAATTGAAACAAAACGGAGAGAGAGAGAACATTCTTAGACCAATACAGACACATACGTACGCACTTCCAATGTCACTGATTCATGTATCCATACACAATTACGTCGTAAAAAACTGTGGAATACAACGAATGGGAAAGTCCGTGAAATGACCACACTCAGAATATGACTGGCACTTGCGAAATTGTAGCAAACGTTCTGTGTGAGCAAGAGCAAGAGAGGGATAAATAAAAATGTGCGTGTAACCACTACATACGTGCAACATCTAATAATTAAATCATCATCTAATTATACGAATCGTTTACGATTCAGAATAATGTTTTTGTATCGTGTCTGTCTGTGTTTGTTTTGAAGTTTCCGTCTCTGTGTTCAATTCGTTCTGGTGGTGTACATTACAACACATCGAATTAAGCATGTTTCACTCTATCATACTCTCTGTGCGCTTGTATTATCTTATTTTGCTCAGTACAAATGTACGCTTCAAATCAACAGTCGCCTGACAGTACCTGGTGATTTCGATGTTTCAAACTCAATCAGTCTGTGAGTGTCACCAAATCAAGAGTGTTTGATATAAAAGAACACAACACTATCAGCTTCATTTCATTCAATTTTTCTCGTCTATTGAATACGTGTACTGATTTACTTTTTTCGCCGATAAATTATTAGCAATTTATAAATTATTCAATTAAGTTTTGACAATTTTTTCGTTCAATTCATCGATTTTCATTTTGAATAATTTTTTTTAAATCGTTTTTCAAAGCATAATATTTGCCACAAAAATACATTGAATTGCGACATGGATAGTTCTTGGGTACAAACGGCAATCAATGCGATTCGTGTTGTCAGTTTTGTCTGCGATGTAATCACATTTCCTGTGTATTTAGTGGTACAGCAACCATGGAAACGACGACAATTATCAAAACGAGTCCGAGTAAGTATTTTTTTTTCTCTGATTTTTTCATTGAAACATTATTTCTTTTCAAAAGTCACTCCGTCGAGATGTCAAAGTTTAGCGTTTATTTTTACTGATGGGACTCAATTATTGTGTAATAATGATGTGAAAAAATGATAATAATGAAGAATTAAAAAAAATCTATGTGTGCCGTACAAGATGGGCTTAGTTGAATATATTTTTAATGTTCGCTGAGTTCAGAGTCCGTTTCTTATCAGATGTAATTGCTGACAATATCAAAATCATTCTAATCGAAATAGTCTAAGTGAACAGTTTTGATTAACGTTTCCATACTGATGTCTAATAAAAAAATAGAGGCAATTACTTGGTTGAGCTGAGTCCCTTGGATTTTTATTAAATTACTAAATTGAATAGTACCAATAGAATATAAACAAATGATACATTGAAGATAATGACTTAGCGATTCAATGTTTGAGAAGGAATAAAAATTAAAATGTGAACAAGTTCCGTTTGGTACGAATCGAAATTTGTTCGCTTACTAGAACTACGATTTCGATTAAGTGTTTATACTTGAACAAATAAATGTCCATCGAAACCAGTTAATTGCTATTACGTTAAACATTAGAAAATGATGGCCGACGACTTAACAACTGCCTCCCATTTAATTTGTTACACTATGTGCTAAACCTGGGAATAATTACATTTCTATTTTTTTTTTCATTCCGTTTCTGTAAATAGGCAAAACCAATTTCGGCTGATGATAAAGAAATTACGTATCGTTCCGTTGAGCCGTTCAGTGCGACACACGTGAAAATGGTGCAAGCAAATGTGGATACAATGGAAAAGGTAGTTATCAGTAAAACTGGTTTAAACGATTTTTATGGCCTTAAAACTCCGTTTATTTCTTCGTTCGTGGAAATTTAACATCTTAACTTTCGTATCATTTTCTACGATTAGATGCTAACCTATGCTGCAAACACTCATACTAGCAAAAGGTGTTTGGGCACACGGAAAATTCTGAGCGAAGAAGATGAAATCCAACCAAACGGTCGTGTATTCAAAAAGTACAACATGGGTGATTATGAATGGCGTACGTTTGCCGAGGTCGAAAAGTCAACCGTTAATTTTGGACGTGGTTTGCGCGAATTGGGTCAAGTGGCGTACAAAAATATCGTCATCTTCGCTGAAAGCAGAGCCGAATGGATGATCGCCGCACATGGATGCTTCAAACAGAATTTCCCCATTGTCACCATTTATGCGACGCTCGGCGAAGAGGGTGTCATTCATGGTATCAACGAAACGGACGCCACCATTGTTATTACCAGCCATGAATTGTTGCCAAAATTCAAATCTTTGTTGCCACAACTGCCAAATGTTCAATCGGTCATTTATATGGAAGATCAATTGCACGAAACTAAAACCGATGGATTCAAAGAGGGTGTTCGTATTTTGCCATTCGATGAAGTTATTAAGTTAGGCAGCACAAGCAGTGCTGTGGCTGCTCCACCGTGCGCCGAAGACATTGCCATTATAATGTACACCTCAGGATCGACTGGAACACCCAAAGGAGTTTTGCTAACGCATAAAAATTGCATTGCAACACTTAAAGCCTTCTCAGATGCTTTGGAAGTATATCCAGATGATGTTCTTCTTGGGTGAGTGCGGACGAACATGGAAAATGATTGAAATTAATCAATTCAATAGGACCAATAATAACTGATTCAATTATTTGGAGAAAAAAAACGTCAATTAATTTTTTTGGCTTGTTTTGTTACAGATTCTTGCCATTGGCTCACGTTCTTGAATTACTTGCCGAGAGTTTGTGTCTTTTAGCTGGTGTACCAATTGGTTATTCCACACCAACTACACTCACCGATATCAGCAGCAAAATTAAACAGGGTTCCAAAGGAGATGCATCAGTATTAAAACCAACTGCGATGACCACTGTGCCGGTTAGTGTTTCATTTGCAAATGTTTTCCATTTTGATCAGTTATTTAATTTGCGCCTTTCTTTCGATAGCTCATTCTGGACAGAATAACCAAGGGAATCAACGATCAAGTTGAGAAAGGAACGCCATTCCAAAAAGCATTCTTCAAATTTGCGTATGACTATAAGAAGAAATGGGTACGCAGAGGCTATGAAACACCAATTTTAAACAAGTAAGCTACATGGGAAAATATGTCACTCAACAAATTCATTTTATTCAAAGCGGATTTGATGAATTTAAGGAATGAATGATTTTTTTCTGTCGTAGATTTGTGTTTAGTAAAATTTCAAAAATGGTCGGTGGTCGTGTTCGATTGATGTTGGCCGGTGGCGCTCCATTATCGCCCGAAACCCATGAACAAGCCAAATTGTGCCTGTGCACCGATGTCGTTCAAGGCTATGGCTTAACGGAAACAACATCAGGAGCAACTGTCATGGATCGTGAGTTAAAATATACATTTTAAAACAACAATTTGTTAATCTTCCAATTTAATTGAAACAGCTATGGATTTATCATTGGGACGGGTTGGAGCCCCAACAACAATCTGTGATATTCGTCTGGTTTCGTGGGAAGAAGGAAACTATCGTGTTACTAACAAACCACATCCACAAGGAGAAATAATCATTGGCGGTGATTGTGTGTCACGAGGTTACTTCAAACTTGAAGATAAAACTGCTGAAGAGTTCTTTGATGAAGATGGCAGAAGGTAGTTTGGCACATGTTTCACATCATTTGATACTTTATTAATTTTTTGCATTTTTACTTAGGTGGTTCAAAACCGGAGATATTGGAGAATTCCATGAAGATGGTGTGCTTAAAATTATCGGTATGTATTGAACGCTTAGAAGCAAGAAGGGCAGATTATCACACAACTTTGCTCGAGTCTAATGTTTTTTTTTTTCAAACCTAAGTTGCTCTTACGTCTCATGCTCAATCTTTGTTGTTATTTTTCATTCCAGATCGTAAGAAAGATTTGGTCAAACTGCAGGCAGGTGAATACGTTTCATTGGGTAAAGTTGAGTCCGAATTGAAGACTTGCCCAGTTGTCGACAACATTTGCGTGTACGGAGAATCATCGAAACATTTCGTTATTGCATTAGTTGTGCCAAACCAAAAACACTTGAAGGATCTAGCACTATCGCTAGGTATTTCAGATACATTCGAAAACCTGTGCTCGTTGCCGGCTCTGGAGAAAGCTGTTGTCAAGTTATTAGAAGATCATGGACGTAAATGTAAGCATTGGGAATAGTATAGCAGAGATCAAAAACTAACAGATCAAGAACAAAACTCTTATAACAACGATTTTTTTTTGTCTCTTTTCATTCTTGCAGGCAAATTGCAAAAGTTCGAAGTTCCAGCCGCTGTAAAATTGTGCAAAGAAGTGTGGACACCCGATTTGGGTCTCGTTACAGCCGCATTCAAACTTAAGCGGAAAGATATTCAAGATCGTTATCAAGCGGATATTAACCGAATGTATGGGAAATAAAATAGCCACAACTTCCAATTTTAAATTATACATTAGATAAATTTATATACATATTGCAAATGTAAATAGTTTTACCTATTTTCAAATAATAAAATTGAAACTATTTTTTCTAATTTATAAATTATAAATAAGACTATAGTCTTGATTATTTTCTTAGATTCACAAGTCTGTATACAAAAACCATATCAAAACCAATGAAGGTTTATTCGCTAATTTATGTGAGTAAAATCAAAATAAATGATTTAGAAAGCAGTTACTTCTTCAAGTAATCCTAAGTTGCATAAATTTTGTAATAATTTCCATGCAACTTTGGTGGTCGTACGAATAACGTACAAACACGAACGATTGTTATCGTATGGGCAATATTCAAATTCGCTCTTATTGGAATAATATTGTGTATTATTCCAGTCAAACTGGAATGAGCGACGAGCGCGCCAATTCTTCTTCCAATAGTGAGTGATTTCGTTGTATGTGTGACTGTGACTGGAATGTTTGACATTTGAATATAGACCGAAATGACGCAGTAAAGAAAAACGTTTGAATACTTGCTGTCAAAATGAAGCCGAAGTTGCCTTGTTGTGAAATTAATAAAAACTATCCCAGTATTTCGAAGCCAACTATTCCAAAATTGTTCCCAGAGAAAACTGTGGAATGTGATCATTGTCAGTGCGTATTTGAAAAGAAGGAACAATTAGATGACCCCATTCGTGAAATACACGAAGTACAATTCTCCGGCAAACGAAAATTGGGGTGCTGTGAGCGAAACGAAAACAAACGATCGAGAAAGGAGCATCGTCCTACAGCACACCGTGGATGGAAAATAAGCAACAAACAATTGAAAAAGGAGCAACGTCATCACGAATGCTACTATTGTGAATGTGAGTTCCAGAAGAAACATGAATTGAAGAATGATATGAGGAATGTTCATCAATGCAAAACATGTGGCCAAATTGTGTTAACCGAGGAGATTCGAGCCCAACACCAAATCAAGCACGAAGAAGAACAACGCAAAAAACAAGAATTGGAGAACAAGCAGAAGGAAAGAGACGAGGATCTTGTGCTCAATTATTTGCTGAAAAACAAAATTGATGAATACCAACCCGATCCTGACTACGAGCCTGACTACGACATCATTTTTCATACTTATGGTAAACGCATGGGAAAAGAACAATTGTTGAAATTTGTGAAAAAATTTGAGCATGCAAATCCACTCTGTCATTATGAAGATTACACCTTTACATTCGATCAAATAATCTACTTATTGGAAAATGGTGGAGTGAGCGTTGAAGATGTTGCTGGATTAATAGACTATTTGACATATTCATTGGGCGATGATAAAATTACGTCGGAGTTGGTTGCTTACTTTTTGAACAAAGGCTAAGAAATCAAACGCGAATGGGTTGCTAAAGCAATCAAAGACGACGCACTGATGGAACGCATAAAAGAGAAATACACATACACATTTGACGAAGTATATAAGGCACGTGAAGAAGATTCGTTTTTCGATTCAAGAGCTCGTGATGAATTCTACGTGCAGGTTCATAAACATTTTCCCGATCCTGATTTTGAAGACCCGTTTGCCGATCCGTTCATCGATTTTGAACGTGTTTCAAC
The DNA here is from genome assembly GCF_009176505.1 of Sitodiplosis mosellana. Lineage (NCBI taxonomy): Eukaryota > Metazoa > Arthropoda > Insecta > Diptera > Cecidomyiidae > Sitodiplosis > Sitodiplosis mosellana. The sequence goes on from NW_022595244.1 coordinate 5,211,910, forward strand.
CGAACATGTCCATGATCATCTGCAGAACCGTTATTTTTATGATGAAGAGGATGATGACTTATCCATTGTTATCGGTTGGGGAGACGAGCGGCAGGATATTTCATTGGGTAGCTGTGAAGGATTGTTGAACATGAACTTACAAGATTTGATAGAACGATACAACAAAGCAACAGCGGAATACGACAAAGCAAATGATACAGTCAGCGAGCTGTTCAAGAAACGTGAAGAGGAACTTGACGCTGCATCAACAGAGAAGGAAAGAGAGGATATAAGAGATCACTACTACTATGAAATTTATAAAGATGGAGCTCTGTCGGAACGGAATCACATAGCGAATGAGGTGTCGAAGCTGTATTTCGTCATTGCACAGAAGTGAATTACAACATTTTTTTATTGGTGAGTTTCAAACATCGTCCCTCTTTTTCATTTCTCATTTGTTTTTAGAAATGTTATCAATTAATTCCTTATCGTTGGCCATTTACATTTTCAGAAGCCCGAAACCACCCAAGAAACACAATGGCGCAAAAGGAGAGATAGATTTTTGGTTGGTTCGCAAATCGATGCCGTATTAGTTTTAGTACATCCCACAATAGATTAAAAAACCGATTGTTCCGCCTGAATCTGAATGCAAAGGAAATGGAGCAAAACCGCTTGGATTCTTCTCTAACGAAATGATAGCTCAAAATCGTTTCTCTTTTCTTTTGGCCATAAAACTACCAATCTAAACGATCATAGATTTAGTATTCGGTATTCATTATTCTTTATATTTACTTTCTAAGATTACAGGTCCATACACAAAAAATATACTTAAACCGATAAAGTCTTACTCGTGATGTAAAACCAAAAATGATTAAATGAAATAAATAATTGAGAAAAGGATGTCTCTACAAACTGTTGTTCCTATTCCTATATATGTTAGTCCAAAAACACATTCTTTCGCAATATTTCCCGTGCAACTTCGATGTTTTAGGCTACAGATTTATTGGTTGTTTTCGATTGAATCGTCTATCATGTCTCGCATCTTACAATGGAATTCTGAATTCAATCAAAATTGTGTCAATATCAAGGTAACTATTATTCATAAAATGAAACCCAACTGCATGAATACCAACGAAAAACAACTACAATTGGAGTAAGCATCGTCATTCCATATTAACTAGCATATTGAAGAGTGTTGAATAAGCTGATTGCAAACGGTTGATACATGCAACTTCTTATTCTGGTTCACTTCTATTCATTACAATTTTTTCAAATATAGATGGAAAAATATCATGAATGTAAACATTGTTATATAATGTGTTGTTTTCAATCTTGGTTCGTTTTGACGTTTAACTGTGAGTGCCTTACAGTGACAGAATCTGACGTTGAATCACTGTGTTTATATTGCAAAATTCATTGATCATCAGCGAATTTGCGAAACGTTTCATTTTAACGTCTTCTTTTTTACAAATTTATAGATTTATTTATTCATTTCAAAAACAATTCAAGACAGAAGAATAAGTTATGCCACAACAATTGAGTTCGTCAGAAAAAACACCGATCGCTACATTGCATGAATTTTGTATGCAAAACGAGGAGATTTTGATGTTTGATGAAAATGTGCCACATGCCACCGATCCCAAAATGTTCTCTTGCGTTGCAACTGCATTCGATTTGTCTGCCATCGGATCGGGTCGATCGAAAAAAGTAGCCCGACATGAAGCTTGCGCAGAACTGATTGGTAATTACTTTTAGAAATACGAATAAAAACCTGAAGTTTTTTTTAGGTTTGAATTTAGAAAATGAATTTGCAATTGTTTTCATTATTTCGCAACATACGATTTCGATTGCAGCTCAACTGGCAAGTCTGGATCGATTCAAACAGAATTTTCAAAAGTTACCCGTAACACCGCGACCAACATTCGATACTGATGCCGTTATGGCTCTACGTAACATCTGCGTGCAGCGCAATTGGCCATTTCCGACGTATGATTTATTAAGATTGATTCAAATTTCCAATGGATTTTCACACTGAAGTTTCCTTTTTTTAGATTTGAACTAATGCAATCTTATGGTCAGCCCCATGTGCCGATGTTTACTTACGTGTGCCAAATGGCAAGTATCAAACGTACCGGTGTCGCTTCAAAGAAAAGTGGGGCTAAACAAATTGCTATTCGTGCAGTGATTGACGTCGTTCAGAATTTTGAACAAAACGAAGAACGAATACAAATCGCCACCATTGATGCTAAACAAAGTGAAGAACAGAAGCAAACGGGTACTATTGATGCCGAACCATTGCTCACATTTAGAGAACTCATAAAGTCGCGAAAAAAACTATGGACGCCACGAGTAAGCGATCGACAAAACTATTTTCTTCAGCTGCCAAAAAAGGATCGCAATGAAGCTGAACAGATTTTGATGGACAATTCATCTGCTACCCATGGCACCAGCAAAAACCAGGTTGACCTGACATGTGCTGCTCTAAAACTTAAATACAATGTCATCGATATTCCCAACCATCAACAAGAGTGCAAAGTTTTCTATCTACGTGGCAATCATGACTGTGTTATTGCTGCCAAAGAAGAAGACTTGTACGACCGTGTCATCGCTCACTTCAAAACGATTCTAAACCTTCAGAAATTTTGAATAATTTTTTCATCGACAATTTATCCACTTTAGTTAACTATAAGCCTCTGACTGAAATCTACTTTTTCAAATGCTGATATTGAAATATATTTAGATTAGTTCAAGACATTACCATACATTAGGAATTAAATTCACGAGACTTCCTACCAATTCATTCTTTTGTGGAATTTCGGAGCAATAAATAACTTGAACATAGCCATAACGCATAGTTTCACACAAATCAAGTTTTTTTAAATTCCAAACAAAATTTCTTTTACACGAGGGATGGTTCATCATAAACGGGTCAATAACATACAAATAAACACAATTTTGATGTCGTTGATATTAGTTCCAATGACTTTATTGAAAAATCTATTTGATATTTGGAAACTTGTTCCACAGTTCTTAAAAAAACTACAAATTTGTTAAAGGCGTTCACATAACTAGATTTAATATTTTTCTAAATGAGCTAGTGACAATAATCTCACTGCTTTTAAAGCAGTGTTTTAATAATTAGGATATAATCCCGTATAACTTATCTGTTATAACAAAAGAAGATTAATTAAAATTTAAAAGGGAATTTAAGAGTAATTCGTGCCATTCTGTTTTACATTTGTGTATAAAGAGAATGAACAAATTTGTTTCTAGCATGTAATCACTTGAATGATATGCTGACACGGTGACAAGACGTGTAAAATTAAATTCTAAAAGTTTCAAATCCGCTAAGTTCAACAACAAAATTCGGAGCACCTAATGGCTTAAAGACAAAGCAATCGCAGTCGAGATGATCTTCCATTGAGCCGCGTGCCACCTCTTTTTCGCAGAGTAAGCATTTCACATCTTCTCTAACGGGATAAATGGCATAGATGTTTACACCGTTGAAGTGTTGTCGAAATTTGATTGCTGGTTCGCAATAGCAAAGTCCGCAGTTTTGTTTGCACTCAAAATCTTCACTGTTGCCAAACAATTTTCTGGTTAAAATTTGCATGCCTGGTGTTGCCTTGAAGCCATCAATCAATGGTTTCTTATCGCCAACTCTACGCTCGGCGGCCACATAGTTCAAAATTTCCTTCACATCCGAAGTGTTGTTGTCTTTGCCGTAGTTATTGTTGATCTTGAGATCGGTTTCGAAGCAATGATTCAAGTAATCAATCGCACCTTTCAGCAAATGCATTTGCAGACCGTCTGGCATTTTGTCAACCGTTGAGATATTCATGTACAAACAAAGCATTTCATACTGCAAAGAATGTAGAACAAACATCAATTGCCCAATTCTGACCAAATGTGTCTAATTACTGTGGCGTGCTCTTACCAGAATGACTTCCATGAATTGCTTTCGTCGGTAGTCCTTCAGATACGGTTTGCTGCATCGAATGTACACTTGCTTGTTGGCGAATGTGTTTTGTTGGTAGGTGACAGCCGCTCGTGATTTCAATGTTTCACACCATTCCAATTTCACACCGTCCAAATTACAGTTGAATATATTCTGATCGATGGCATCAAAGACCGCACTCAGAATGGAAGTAGAACCAATTAGACGACTTTCAGCCTTTGGCCCACGATAAGCACGACAATAGTTGGTGGCCGCCATTTCATTCATCTTTTTTTTCGCTGTTGTTTTGAATGACATTCAATGAAAAATAAGAAATGGCGAAGAAAATGGATCGAAAACGAAATAGTTATCAATTGAAACTACAATGGAATAATGATGACTGTGATTTTCACCCAACTTGTTGTTAACTTGACTTTTGAAACAAAATTGTTTAGTTTTTTTTTATACCAAAAAAACCTATCACGGGACAATCACAATAAAATGGTGCATACAAGCACACAGTTTAATGCAATGCTACCAACTTTCAATGTGCATTTCTATATGAGTAAATCAACTTCGACAGACGCGATGCACAAAAATGAATTTAAATCGTCAAGACGGCAATACATGGAGAACTACTAATGCCATCGGGCAACACATGGAGATATAATGACTGACAATTAAATATCAAAATGCTAAATTGTTGAAGTAATATAAAAAAGGAGTATTTCACACACCAAACGCACTATTCTAGAACATTTGATCATTCAATTTTCACTTTGCTTTTGATTTTCATTTGAAAAAAAAAAGAACAATGAAACGACCAAGTGGTGATAAATTCAGAGAAATAATAAATAACGACGGGTATACGTATATTGTAAAATCTAAGCAGACCGAACCGATTGATATAAACTTCCCGAACTTACCGCAACACCATAAAGACGAATTCTACGAATGGCGTCAAGAAATTTTACCTGATGCAACGGTAATTTGCTTCGAATACAACGGGTCAAATTATAAATTATTACAGAATATGGGTGATGCTGATTGTAACGATGGAAATTTTGGTGCTGTATTCGATGGCAATAATGATAAAATACTTGATTTGTTATCGAGCGGTGATATGGAGACAACAATAGAATCGCTGAAAAGCAACGACGCTAAGGTGGCCGATGATTTTTCCGAAAAACTATCACCATATCTGGATTTTTTCGAAGTTGTATTGGCGAATAATACCGAATTGGAATATTTAGTGTTTAAGATTTTGGTGGAAAATGATTGTTTGCATGATATTGATGAAATTGACTCTAAATTCGAGGATGAAAGTGGTTACAGTGATGAGGATGACCATTGACCAATCTTAATGCATACTAAACACAATGGGTTGCCTCAGTGTGCCATTTCGAAGTCATTAGGATTGGTGGCTAGGTATTCCGATTGAGTAGTGTTTCACTGGTTATAAAAAATTGTATGGGAATCATTTTTCAATTTGTAATTCAAGTAATAATTAAATTATAAAAATCCTAACAATAAAAAAATCTCTCTGAAATTAATCCAAAAACTTTTGCATAAAATTTTATTCTTCATATTCTTAAAAACATTTACAGAATTTCTCCAGAGAAATTAAAAGTCCCAGCCAGCGTACTGTTTGCATGTGTCGCGATTTTCTTTGCGAATTCGTGTGACTGCGCTGGCTTCACCCTTTGCAACGCAACGTTTGCGTTCGTCTCGTTTCTCTTTGACATGCAATGTTTTCTTGATGCGATCGGAAACAACGCTGGGCGCGATTGTGCTGGCCGATGTTGAATACGATCGATGACTACGAGCGTCTGACAGAAGTTTTTCGACCATTTTGAAGCGATATTCCCGAGATTTTGGATCTAAATCGGCTAATTCGTCGTCATCTTCACCACCCGATGAGACGTTGCCATCGACACTGTTGCTATCGCTAATATGGACATTGGACACTAAATCTATGGCTTTTTCAACATCATTTGAACTGATTTTAACTGATTCAAGTTCAGTTGGTTGTGTTTTAATGATTGGTTTTGGCAATGGAATTTCTGAGTGAATGTCTTCGAGGGCATCTTCGAATTCTTCTTCGGCATTGTCTGCCTGTACAAGCGACGATATATAATTTTGAATATTGAAATTTAACGCTTTTGATGTATCCCGTTCGCCAGCTCGCTCTTCAGAAAATTTTACTTCGGCATCGACCTGTTGCCGCAATCGATCTAACTCTTCCTCATTATTCTCTGTTTCTGCATCTGAATGATCCTCATCATCGCTCGAACCGTCATCATCATCGCTGACTGATTCCATACCATATTCTTGTAGCAAATCTTTTTCCATTTGCTTCGTAAAACCGCTGCAAGCAACTTCAATATCCAAATTATCATCACGTTCTAGCTCATCGAATGTTGGATAACCGGCACACTCGTAGCCGAATCGCCTGCGGAAATATTCACGAACACCGTTTACATCACGTTCGAAGAACCTGTTGGAATTGAGAAAAAAAAGTATTGAAAATGAAGAAATCGAAGATTGACCACTGAAAATGACTATTGTTTTTGTCATTGTTATGCTGTTAAGCACCAAATCGACTAAATGCGTCAACTCACATTCTAGCGTTTTGATGTGATGTCGATACCATTTGTGGGAAATCAATCAAAATTGGTTTCGCATCTTGTGTAACCATAATGTTGAACTCATTGAAATCACCGTGAATGACGCCGGCATTTCCGAGGCTCACGATTAAGTTCATCAAATCGTTGTAGAGTGCTTCAACGTCTTCCACTTCGTTGATTTGTGTTCTGTGTGGAAACAAATTAGAGTCAATAATAAAATAGCCATTTTGGTCATTCCGGAATGAACTTACAATGTGTATCCGTTGACCAGTTCCATGATGACACAGTGTCGATTGAAATCAATCGGTTTTGGTATTGGAAAGCCTCGATCGTATAATGCTTTCATGTAGGCAAATTCACGTGTAGCAGAGATTCTCGACAGATATAACCAAGATGCCTTGTGTCGTCGACCATGGTAGTCTCGTTTTTCTTTGATGTTTCGGAAGCACGTTCGACCCAATCGATGCAATTTCAAACATAATGGATTGCCTTCTTCATCGGAAACTATGTAGATGTTTGATTCTTTTCCAACACCAATTTGGTTGCCGAATGAAGCAACTGAATCACGCAAAGTGAGTGACTTCAATGCTAAGTAGTCGTAGCCTGTGTTGGTCAAGCGGTAGCCATCGTCTAAAAGAGATTGAATTTGATTAGATCATCTCAATATTTCTGCACATTTTCCGTTTCAGTGAACTCCAACAGCGCACAGATTGTAGTGGAACTTACATTTACGACCACGTTCGTACGACAACAATTTGTGTTTGCATAATTCCCGTAGCAATTTATGGACTCCGCCCGCTTTGAGATTGGCAATGGATGCAGCCAAACTTGCTGGCACCAGCTCGTGATTTTTCATGCCCATTTCGATCTATTCCAAAGAAGACGAAAGAAAACATTCATGTTATAACATCTATGACACATATAGCAAAACAATATCCAAAACACCACACTGTAATGACAACTTCTACTTACGGCAGTCAAGACACGAAAGTCTTCCTTCGTTAAATAACGTAAAATGGTGACATTCAATTTCCCCATGATGAAAAATGCACTTTTACATTAAAAAATTCCGTAAAATTTGTGTTTTTTCGAAATTCGTGTTGCTATGAGCTGAACACGCGCTCGTGGATAACACACAGTGTATTGAAAAAGACAGACAGTGACAAGTATTTTTGCCGCTAGGCTTCGCTCGTATCGACTTTTGACAATCAGCTGCGACCGTCAAACGAATAACCACTGTTATTGTGACTCAACTTTCATTTGTTGATAAATAACCAAAAAGAAGAAAATAATAGTTTTTTTTAACATTCAATTCAATGTTAGAAGGTGAAGGTGATAATTTTAGTTTACTTCCACCAGATGATGAACATTAGATTGCGGTGAATATTTTTTTCCCCCAAAACAAAACATTGGCACATAGTTTGGCATCAATTGGTTGAAAAAAGAGAAAGGTACTAGTTAGAGAAATGTTTGTACGATTCAAAGCGTTGAATGTCAAATATCAAGTATGGAATTTTGGTCAGAGGATTTTATTTCAAAATTCGTATCAAACGAAATGTTTACCAAACTCAGTGCGTTTTTTGAGCAATCAAATTGTTGAATCTACCTCAAGTTCATCTCAAGAGAAGCGTTCGGATGATGTAATCCACCGCAATTGGGTGAAACCGGTTGCAATCTCAGGCGTTGCATTGTTTGCCGGTTTTCTAGCGTACAAATACTTAAACAAAAATGATGACGACAAAAATCCACTTGCGTTTTCATTGAGTCCATCAGTAAATGCGGCTGTGCCAACCACAAACGAGGCGTCGAACCGCAGCCGATTCAATTTCTTTGCTGATATCGTTGAAAAGGCAGCACCTGCGGTGGTTTTTATCGAAATTAAAGACAAGAGACACTTGGATTATTTCTCTCGTGAACCAGTGACAGCCAGCAATGGATCAGGTTTTATAGTCGAAGATAATGGATTGATTTTAACGAATGCGCACGTTGTTATCAATAAACCTCATACATTTGTCCAGGTGCGATTACAGGATGGCCGTAAATTCATCGGTCGAGTTGAAACCGTAGATCCCGTCTCCGATTTGGCTACGGTACAAATTGATTGTAAGAAATTGCCCACAATAAAATTGGGAAGTTCGTCGGATTTGCGATCCGGTGAATGGGTTGTCGCATTGGGCAGCCCATTGGCATTGAATAACACCGTTACAGCTGGCGTTGTAAGCTCAACACAGCGCGCTTCACAGGAACTTGGTTTAAGAGGTGAGTTTCGTTGTACTGGCCATATTAAAGAGGAAAAATGAAACTTAAAATGGATTAGACGAACAAAATAGGGAAAAGAAGAAAAGATTTTTTCCTCGGGCTATCATCGTAAAGTTATCATCGAAAGTTAATTTTTTTCTTGGTTTATTCCAGGCAAAAACATCAACTATATTCAAACCGATGCAGCTATCACATTTGGCAATTCAGGCGGTCCGCTAATCAATCTCGACGGCGAAGCGATTGGAATAAACAGTATGAAAGTAACGGCAGGAATTAGCTTTGCCATTCCGATCGATTATGTTCGTGATTTTCTCGAAAAGAGTGAGTAAATATTTAGTAAATACTATTCACCAAAAATCTGCAGAAATACTGTAGGACCAGAACAAAGTAGTTAGTGCTCTGACAAAACAAAAATTGTTATGATTTTATGGTCCGAGTCCTTGATTCTCAATTCTCCTATCTAACTGTCGTAAAACTTAATTTTTTGTGTCTCGTCCATAATCTAAGGTCAACAATTGCGCGATAATAAAAAGTTCAAGCCACCACCAGCTCGGCGTTATATGGGTATAGCTTTCATTCAACAATTTTTGTTCACCCTTCCGATGTTACGCCAATTGTTTGATTTTTTATTTTAGGTATCACAATGCTCACACTAACTGATGACATTTTGACTGAGTTGAGGCAACGTAGCCATACAGTGCCTGTGGATGTTAAAAGTGGCGTGTTGATTTGGAAGGTTATAATTGGTTCGCCAGCGTATAAGTAAATTATTCAAAGCCGAGCTAGTTATCAATTTTCTCAATGAATTTTTTTCTTGTTTTTTTTTTCATAGTGGCGGATTGAGCCCAGGAGATATAGTGACAAAAATAAATGGCAAAGAAGTTCATAACACGTCAGACATTTATTCGTTTCTATCAGAAAAAGGGAAAGCCTTGAACATGACCGTGTATCGGGGTACACAAAAACTGGAAATCATGATTGTTCCAGAAGAAATGGACGATTAAAATTCGTCCATCCATGTTTTAGACCTATATTTTAGTTTTATCACATTGCAACTGCCACTTGAACCTGTTTTTAAACAAAATTAATCGCTCAAAGCAATACAAAAGATTTTTTTTCTGATCCGAATGAAAGAAAGAATAAATAAATAAAAACCCGATTGGCTTGACTTTAATCGCATTTATTTTGAATGATTCAGTTTACAATTTTTCAGAAAATCCGATCTTCGCAATACTTAACTAAAACTCAAGTAAATTGTAAAATCTAAAGTGTTTATAAAAAAAAAAGATTCTTAAAATATACAGGCGATCGATGTGCAACATCCAACGATAAATTTCCATCTTAAAATCTAAATCTCATATCTCAATGTACAATAAAATTCAGTAGTTTTAAAAAAAAGACAAAAAAGTAGCTTTCGACATTTACAAATTGTTAAAATGGTTCAATTTCTCGTAATCTCTCTCCTTTGCAAGTGGTGTCTATCCATCTTGAACAAGGATTGTACTTGGTGATGCATTGGCTCTGGTTTTAAGTCCTTTCTTTGCTTGAATTCCGTTTGTGTATTTTCCATTTGGGGTGCCACCATTTGAGGCTCCATTACTCATTCCATTGGATGTTCCGTTTGACTTTCCATAAGTAGATCCATTGCTAGTTCCGTTAGTAGTGCCGTTTGAAGTGCCATTCGATGTGCCATTTGTGTATTTTCCATTCGACAAGCTGCCATTGCCGTTGGTTTGGATTTTCTTGGCTGCTACACCGTTGCCATTGGTATATGTTCCATTAGTGTGTGTACCATTAGTCTTGCTGCCATCATTTGGTGGGATGTGTTGGAAAATGTTGTAGTTGTGTGAATAGTCTCGTGGCAGATCGTAATTGATGGAATCAGCTGCAAGGTAAGCAGCTCCAATTGCCATTGCCTGAGTTAGTGTGATCAAGTTCAATCCAAATTTGTTGGTTGCCTTAGCAATTTCAGTTTTGAATCCATTCTGCAATAAGGTCCAACTCTTCCAAACGGAGCCAACACAAACGATGTTCAAGTTGTTTTTGGTCAAGAGTTGATCACTGACATTTGGTAACAATGCCATTGTAGCTTTGGCCAAGGAAATACCAGCGTCTTCGAACAGATGCAAACAGAGCTCATCTCCGGCACTGGCCAAATGTGACAGCTTCTCACACATACTGGCAAAAAAGGCTTTATCGAATTTGGCATAACAGTGGTCGAGTAGATCGTAACGGGTTTCAATGTTGAAGTGCTTCTTAATTTGTTCCCATGTGGCCGATGTATCGTATGGGCTTAAGATGAGTTTATCTTCGTGATCGAACACAGTTTTGACGGCTTTGTGAGCAATACGGAATGCTGTAGATAGGAAAGAAAACGCTTAATTCTGGCATTCTGATTGATTTTTCTTCATGAACGAAGTGATTGAATGGTGATCTTACCTGCTCCTTCGTCAGCCAAAAAGGCTCCCCAGCCACCGCAAGTATAGGTGGAACCATCAGGATTACGAAGCAATGCATTTGAGCCAGTTCCAGCGATGAGAACCATTCCGCCGAGTGGCGATGCAGTGAAGATGCTGCCCATCGTATCGCTGCACACATAGTATGACTTTGACAGATTTGGATACTTGTCCAATAGTTCATTTTCCAAGACTTTGTTTGTGGCATCCTGTTAATGAAAATCTCATGAATTAGTTGAATTTTCTCCAAAAATATATTTTTGACAGATGCTGAAGTTCTATCTTACCTGTTCGCAACCGCTCAAGCTCAAGCCAAGTGATTGAAGTTTTAGGTCAATATCGATGTTGGCTTGTTTTTTTGCCGATTCAATCATATCAGCAATACGGCGTGCTACTTCTGGAATACCGCAAACCCAATGATTTGTACTTGGTCCAGCCACTTTTGAAATAATCGATCCAAATCGGTCGCATATCACGGCTTTTGAGTGAGTTGCACCACTGTAAAATGGAAACAGAAAAATACCTCAGATTAATGACACAATTTTTTACACTTTTCATTTTTATCAAGTAGAAATGCATTTTAATTAATCGCCATTTCCAATTTATGGAAAAAAAATATAACCGAGAGACTAGACGAATAACATATTGACCCCAATTAACAAATGTAATAGCCGGCAATAGATTGAAAACTAATGTACATTATCGCATTCATTTGATGCTGCATTTGAGTCGACAAATTGATGACCACATGCTTTCACATTCATTTTATGTGAAATTCCATTACGTTCGGGCCAACAGCTTCAGTTCCTCATTACAAACGGAATGAATCAAAAAGTTAACTGCCAACATTAACCCATAAGTCCATTTTTCTTTATCGCTTGTGACTGATTTCAGCGTCTTTTTCGTCTCCTCTCACTTGTCATTTTTATTGAATTGATTTCCCTAGTCTCGTTTTTTGATTCATGCATAGCAATGACCTTTTATAACTAGTAAGTCAATGTTTTTCGCTATCAGCAGCATTCAATTGCAACGTAATAGCTACGCATCCTGAATTCGCATAATAATTTCACTTGAGCATGATTAAATAATTTTTTTGTGGACGCTGGGTTTTTTTCCGACTTTTGTCGCGCAAACAGTCACCACACAACGAATCATACGAGAATTGAATGATTATCAGTGAACTTTGGATGCGATTCGATTTCAAAGGATCACCTTCAAAATATTAGTGTCTTTCGGATAGATCTTCTTAGAATTTTTGGAATTTTTTTTTTAGAATAATTTTGCGGTTTCTTTAATCAACAATATGAACAAAAAAAATAATATGTCAACAAAATTTGCCCCATTTGGTCGTCGTATCAGTTACGAACCAGAAGAAAAACAATCAAGTCAAAGTTTATCAAAACGCGACATTATTTTGTTCAGCAGATGCGAAAATAAAGTGATACAAATGTAAAATGTGAAGGATATAGTTTGAATATGTATGTAAAGCTTTCAACAAATATTGATTCAGAGAAGAAAAAAAGTTCCGATGAAAAGAGTTGATAGGTAAGAAGTAACAAACAGCTTTATCGCAACAGAATATCTGTTGCAAACGGCGTCAATACATGTAATTTAATCTGTCTTTGGTAAATACAATTTATTCGGAGGGCTTGTTGAGCCAATTCAAACACCAGTTCATCGTCGCAGCGATTTCCACTCTAATTTGCTTTCAAACGCGTACAAACGTAGAATGAATGGAATTCGATACTGAACGAAATAAAATGCGCCATATGCGCGTGCAGTGCGCAATTATGAGAGATATTAACCAAACACTTGTTTAACGTTCAATGCATTGATTGACGTTAGACTGATAATTAATCGATCGGTATTACACACGAAAACGACGGCAAATCAGAACTAATATTTGACCTCCGTTTACTTATAAAATAAACAGTGAATGGTTGTGTGCGAACGAAAAGCAGTTTAAAAAAATCCACTCCTGCTGCTGCACCAATGAAAATAATAAAATAACGTGACGTGCAATTGACGGTTAATGAAAGAAGTAAAAAAAGGTTTAAAATCAGAAACCAGTTTCTTTTATACACTTTTTTTGCAACACAGACGGTTGAGTGGCTAGGTGTGTGCCCATGCGCACGTTTGGATTCGTCGATCGTGTGTATTGAGTTGGGTGCGCGTGGGTATACATATATTCAAGATACTTTCTATTGAAGCGTTGCTCTATTAATAGTGGCATGGAGACATAGGCATTTGTTTATACATTTGTAAAAATTGGAGAATTGCGCTTCAATTTTTAATCGACTTTTATGTCTCGAGTGAGCGAGAGATAACTTCCTGCGGGTGATGGAATAGCCCAAATATGGAACGTTGACCCGTCACTTCTCTTTTTATCTCTGTCTCGGCGAGAGCGCTCGCGCGCGCACACACGAGACCAAGCGAACGAACCACAAACAAACAGGCGTCTTCTTATTTGGGGCAAAACCAAACAGTTAATGCACGCTTGGACATGTTTTGTCCAAATGTCGCCGAGTTTGTTGTATTTACATTTTGACATTGTATGTTTACGTAATTTGGTTAATTTATGCACGTTTATCGCTTCTTCTTTTTCTTTGGTATTTTGTCTATAATGGTTTTTTTTAGTGCTAGTGATAATCTTGCTTAAAAATGCAAATTCCTTTTGGTCGAACTGGTTGGCTGCCATGGCATCGCGATCACTATTTTATGTCTAAGTTTTGCTTCGAGACAAACAAACGTGCACGATGACTTTTTTTTTCTCTTGTTGTGAATTTGGTGTCAAGTAAATTGTAACGCTGAAAATGTTTTGATTTCGGAATGTCTCTTTCTTTACAGTCCACAATCAATTTAGACTCAATTGGTTTTATGGCCAGTTTCTTTGAATATACTACTACCACATATGTGTGCATACATGCACCACCAATGGAAGGCTTGAACCAAATAGCTCATGTGACTTGAAGCGTAAATTTGGACGTATATTTTTGGTTGACAGCTTGAAAGATATTTCAATAAAAGTGAATTGACTTCAATTGCACAATGAAAGAAATGCCTGAATTATAAGCTCGAAACAGAGCTTCGTCCATCATTTTAACGGGTTTGAAATGATAAAATAACTGTGTGCAGAATGAAAAAAGAATTCGTTTGCACAACGAATTTATTGTAACTGCATTGCAAATTTTTTTCATTTTGGTTGATATTGTTTGTGACGATATATCGTTCAATCTGAGGCCAAATTTGAGCGAATATATTAAATGAGTTTCATTACACCGCACAGATAATTCCATGTCACTAGATTAACGTTTTATCGGCTTTTATGGCGCCCCATTCGGAATAATGAGGTGGTAATTGTTTTCATTTTGGCATTCAGCCTAACAACAACACGCACAACAATATGCTCTCTGTCTATCTCTCGGTATAGATTTGCTAAATCTATATTTGTACAGTATGGAAACAAAAAAAATGTACATACCCTTCGATTCCTCCAAAGTAAAGTAATTCAGGCATTTTGTTGAATTGATTTGTGTAGTCGTAAATAACTAGATTGATAAATTCGTACGGTTTGTGATCAGGTTGACGACGGCCAGAAAATAGTGCGGATGTTGAATGGTACAACAACAATCAACTGGATAAGAAAGTGAGAGCAAAAAAAAGGAAAAAAAATGAACGATATATTTCTTGAAAACCTTTAAAAATTGTCGATGTATTTTATTATTTTATTCTCTATGAATGGAAAATTTTCGGTCAAGAAACATGTCAAGACACTGAACGTAAAATTTGTGTTGTATTTATTCAGGTGGAAATGAACAGAAAAGAAAAAAAAACAATGATGTGAGACGACACAGTCTGAAAATCGAAACCAACCGAATAGCTAAGACCAAGACGTGTTGACACTATAACAACCGATATAACAATAATGTTGACGGCGGTACAAGAAACTAGAAAACCACTCTAACTTGTTGTTGGCTCTCGATGTGTTAAAACAGTCAAAATCACGTTACTCACACAAACTCAGTCGCAGCAGATAAAATGAAAAGTGTAGCGGGCGCGCGGAGCTAGCACACGAACGAATGTATACTTAATGGCAAAACAGAAGAGGTAAACACAGTTACGATTGCACTTGTAGTCGTCGTTGGATGTGTTTTTTTTAGTGTTGTATTCAATGCAATTTTTGCTCAGAAGAATGAGAGTAAAAAAAAATCGGCGTGTGTATTGCTTTTGGTGCTGGGTTATTCGAGATTCGTGTGAATGTAATGTATGTGTTTGCTTGCTTGCTTCACGGAACACCGAAAAAACTAATTTGAATACGCGTTACTTGTTACTTGTTGAACTTGTTTCCACTGTGAAAAGCTCACGAAATTTATAACGAACACAAAGTACCGGAGAGTAAGAGCGAAGTTGACGCTTAAAATATCACGTTGCTAATGCATCTGGTGACAGAACGGTTGGTGAGTTTTATTGAAAAGCCACTGCTCTCGCTGTATACACAATAAACAACTGAAACAATCACACACACCAAGTGCTGCGACACTTTTTTTTCTGTCTTTCGATTCTACGTTTCTCTCTTTGTACATGTGTGTGCTGTGCTCTTTTTTCTCGTCTCTTTTACAATCGTTATCGGCATTACTTTTTGTGGGAATTTGTCACACAAGCGTGACAGCCGCACGGGTCATGTTATGCCGTAAATAAGAGGAAAAATAATCGCCGCTAATCAACATACGATGCTTCATACGCACGATACTGCTTACTGGCGCTTTCATCTCTGCGAGAACGAACTGAGAAAAAGAGAGAAGACCGTGGCATAAACGTAAACACTGTTTACTAAACACAAAATTCTGCGGATTTTGATTCGCCGCCTTTTTTTCGTTAGTTTATTGACGACAAATCCATTGAAATCTTAACGATTCAGTAGTTTTTATGCGTTCATCATGACGATCATATCAATTGTATAACGTTCCAGATGTTACGGCAAAGCAAAGCAATGCAAAGCAATGCAAATCAGAACGGAACCCAATCAAATGACATTATTACACTGTTCTCAGTGCAATCAGTATGCATCGTTCGAAGTGTGTAATCAATGCAAATTGATGCACATTTCCAATATCATTTGATTGCTGCGCAGATGAATCATATTTCGAAATTGAAACTGTCAAATTCTTACCACTTCACTCAGATCTGTCTGTGTTTTTTTCTGATGCCTTTTTCATCGTTTGTTTTTTCTTCGGCGCAAAATCCAAACTGTTAACAATTTTTTATTCATGCGAAACGGAAATACACCATTTCAATCAAGTAAACAAACTTTGAGACTTTGATTAGGAAAAAAGACTAGCCGAGAAATTGTGTGATCACTAATCATGCATAGTTCATAAGATCATCACAATTAGCTTGGATGGCATTAGAAACTGCGACGGTCAACGCAAATGAAAGTGATGGAAAATGTTGAATGTAATTTGCGTTCAAAAAATGAAAACTAAAAAGATGCCGCCGTCACTGGTACCGTTGTCGCCATCGCCACCCGGCTGCCCTCAAAAACGTGTTGGAAAAACCGATTGAAGGAGTCGCATCGAAGAAGCAACACAAGTTCAAGTCAACTGACGCCTAGCATCGCATTTCTCCCGTTCGCTCAATTAAAGGCTTGATGTGAATCCCATGCGGCGCAATTAGTCAAAGACAAATCCAACTATTTTTTTTCTTTTCTAGTGAATTCTGTGCTGTCCCTGCATTATACGCACATATATGTAACAAAATTTATTACGACAGCTATCGAGTAGTTCATTTATATATATACGTGGCGCTCACGATAAACAATGTATATGAACAGAGCAGCTTGTCAGAATCATTTCTAAATATACATCCGTTTGCCTTTCTAATGACGACAAGCGGAAAAAAAATTATCACAAATCCTATCTCGATGATATATTGTCGTTGAAGTGGCAAGACAACGGCGATAGGAATTCAATTTCCAGTCAATTGTTTTAGACGATAAAATATTTTTGCCAAATCAACGGGATTCGCACAACACAAGCATTTTGATTAGAAATCAATACATGATACGATTTCGATAAGATGGGATTTTTTTCGCCGTCAAACTGTAACGAAAAGGCAACGTTCGCGTTAATTCTCCGTTTCATTTTATTGTATAAAATGAAAATCAAGTTCAAGTGTACACACAAATTGCAAGTGTGCACACCAGTCTTATCATGACAAAGAAAACGTGTCGAATTAGATTGTGCAATGCAGAATCAGTTAAATAAACGAGTCATCATCGACTGTGTACGCGACTCGGTGCGTTCTTTTTTTTTATTTTAATTTTTGATATCAGAACTATTTGCAGAGCCTTCGTCGATGTCAACACT
Source organism: Sitodiplosis mosellana (assembly GCF_009176505.1). NCBI lineage: Eukaryota > Metazoa > Arthropoda > Insecta > Diptera > Cecidomyiidae > Sitodiplosis > Sitodiplosis mosellana. The sequence continues at coordinate 5,229,533 of NW_022595244.1, forward strand.
ATCTGGTTTTATGGGTTATTGTGGGCTTATATGTTTTGTAGTTTTATTCTTCTTAATAGGCCAATATAAAATCAGGTCATTTTTTACTTACACGTCAATGTCTTCTAACGCACTTTTTCCTTGTGGAAACTTTTTTATCCAAAAACATCTATGAAAATCACATTTGAACCCTAAATTACAATAAACACGTGAATGTCAACTCAAAACAAATAAAAATAAATATAAACAAAACACGATTTTAAACACAACCCGTGATAAGAGAAAAAATTGTTATACATATATATGTGTAAATCGAATGTTTACTAGATTTCATGCTCTCTCACTGTCAACATCACAAGAATTTCACAAATATTTTCTCATTTAGATACTTGACACATGCGCGCGCAAATACATATCTCTTTACAATTAGATTTGAATGCACGGTTTTCCGCGGCATCAATCATCCATTTGTTCTCATTAGATGGAGCTAGTGGCCATGCGCCAATCCAATGAATGTTTGAATCGTTCTTCTTTGATGATTATTTAATTGAAAAGAAAGTTACTCTACATGCAGAACCAACACATAATTATGCATTACACAACATGCATTATCATCACTTTCAGTCGGATCACAATGAGAATGGGTTAAATTCACAGCTGAATTCTTTGGATTAGAACAGAAAATGCAAGCAATGTCTTTGAAACAGTGCAATTCTCACTTTCATTCGTGATAAATCATCTTTGTTATTGGAGAAATGTATGTTTACCTTTTTAGTCACTCAAACATATGTGTTCTTTTTTATATAAAAAAGAGCAAACGAAATGAATCAGAATTTAAGGAAATATTTTTGCACCGAAAATACATTTGTGTACGTGTTATAAACTTCACTTGATAGTTGTCAACACACAGTTTTAGTACAAGAATTTGGATTTTCAATCGTTCGCAATTAAATGCTATATTTCACAAAGAGTCAAACTATTGAATAGATAAAATCATTACGATTCACGAAATGCCATCATTTTCAGAAAATTCGATTTAAAAGACAGATTCTTGAGAAAAAATCCGCAATTTTTTTTGTCCCTATCGTTTCTAACATCGCAGCCGCTCAGTTTGACATTCAGCTGTCAAAGTGTCAAATGATTTTGCGTGTAAAAATAAATAGCGGGCCGGGTAATGTTTTCAACGAAACTCTTCAAGTGTTTTAGTGCATCGCGACAAGGTAAACATTTTTCATACTGAACATTCCAATCGACCAAATTATAGATAATCATAAACGATTCGTTGGAAATCTCTTATTATCATATAAAACGATTACAACTGCCGAAAAAAGGGAAAAGTACTAATTTCTATCGGGATTATGTCAATTTTTTCTATTTTATATATAGTTTTTTCACTGTACAGTCACCGTTTATCGCGCGTCATTGGTCAAAGAGCTAGCACCACAATGTCATCCGAATTTCCGACAACACTAGAGGGATTCGGTTATGGTTTCAACGGTAAGATAGCAAATAGAGAACAAACAATTGAAAATTAATCACGAAAAACTACTCATTGTTGGTTTTTAACCTTTGTTAATTTAAGATGTCGGTCAATTGCGGCAAATCGATCCGACGGACGGTTCAATAACTGATGATCCGTTCAAATTTGAAGTTAGTTCTGACTCAAGTAAAAATCAAGCACATTACGAGGCACTTGGTGAAGTACTAACCGAGCATGTGTATCAAATGCTGTTGGATATTGGTTTGCACAAAATCTGGGTGCCCTCTCCCGAAACGCCAAAGTCAAGTTTTGTATTCGGCACAAAAACCGATTTCGCCAACACAAAGAAGTTGCTATTTTTGATCCATGGTTCGGGTGTTGTTCGAGCTGGTCAATGGTCGCGCAGTTTGATAATCAATCAGTCAACCGATCATGGTACACAAATTCCATACATCAAACGTGCCATTGAATTGGGGTATGATGTCTTGGTCACCAATACGAATCATAATTCGCGCATCGAAGGCCCTAAGCGGATCCGGTTGGAAGGAAATGAATCGCCTGAAGAACACATCATCTCCGTTTGGGAACAGTTGATTGAGCCAGTTTACGATAGCATCGAATCATTTGCCGTTGTTGCACACAGTTATGGCGGTGTTGTTACATTGAGAATGGCCAGAAATTACCCGAATGCCTTCTTGGAAAAATGCTTCGCCATCGGTTTCACCGACTCAGTGCACTATGCCGGATCACTATCAAGAAGAATGTTCGAATGGTTCAACGAGGTAGGACACATGAATAATTTTTGAGAAAACATGGGTTTTAATAAAATATTTTACAATTTTTCAGCATGCTCGGAACTATGTGACATCCAATGCGCCACTGGATACAGAATTGAATACACGGTCATCGGACATTCCATGTTTTTCCGCCGGTCACACCAAACACGAATGGACTTCCTGGGCATGCATGGAAGCTTTGTTCCCATATTTAGAGGAACAATACCAAGATTGGTTGGAAACAAAAAAAGGAGAAACAGGCCAAAAGGCGGAACAGGTTGGAAAGGAAGAATCGGCTGAAAACGATGAGGATGACGACAAAGACAAAGAAGAAGGCGCAGAAAATGCTGAAGAAGATGAAGAAAAAGAAAAGGCCCAAGCAGATGAGCAAAAAGGGAAGCCTGAAGAAGATGAAAAAGATGAAACGACTGGAAAAGAAAAAAAACGCGAGGATTTGTGAGCGACAACGCGTCCAATTCCAAATTAACACAATTATCTCAATGAACTTGTGGAACAAGTTATCGCGAACACACCATCATCAAATGAAGTTTGAGCCGCTTATCTATTTTCATTTTCTAACTCATTATATTTTTCCATAAGTGCACATTTGCAACTTCATAAGCATAAGATATTGCTGAAAATAAAAAATACAATTCGAACATCGCATTCGTTAATTTATTTAATTCTTCTGTATTTGTGTGCATTTCACATGTAGAATAAAGTTGCAGCGATTCTCAGTGGGCAATGATGCGTGACGTGAGGAAGTTAATAAGCAGCTTGAATGTCATTTTTGTTGTCTGTGGTTTTGTTGTTTGATCTCTCCCCCTCATTCACAACTGTTCGAGTCCTTGTTTCTCTCGTGCATTCTCATTACACCTTTCCGTGAGTTGAACTAGCCTTTGCGCTGCATTCACCGGCATTTTAATGCTCTATGAACAGTGTAATTACATGGTAACTAATAATATCCCCTCGACATCTAAGGTAATTGTAACTCGCTCTTCAATTTAAAACGGAAATCAGGCAAACGTGATTTTTTGAGGAAATTCTTGATTTGTGGTCATTTTAAAAGTTCTCGTGTGAAAATATTGGACAAATGAGTGCGTTGTTTGTGTACATGAATTCAAAATTCACTGCATGAAATCAATACGTCAATCGGTCGGTATATTCTACTTCAGGTGTCCTCTGTATAGATTGCGAGTGCGTCAAGTACCTGAACTATGATAATCACATTCTAAACTCTGAAAATTAACTTAAGAAAGTATTCAATGTTAGCACATCCAGCTAATTTTTTCCATAGAGTAAAAACGTTATTTTTCGTAGTTTGTTCAGATATAAAAAAAGTATTTATTCACCTTTAAATGTCATATTTCAAAATTAGCTAACCAATTTACTTTCATTTCATTTTCATCTATTCAAATATCGTTTAAGTTGAGAGAATAATAAGAACTTTATGTGAGGTAAAAAAAAGTCTGTCTTAAAAATACTGTTCATATGATACTATCAACATCAATTATGCCCCAGTTGGTAGCGCTTGAAGTTCACCGTCGATTTCTTCATTTCTCGTTTTGTCGGTCTTCTATAGCAAATCAGCGACCAAAATACGAGTACATTTTGAAGTACATAACATCTTCACATCCTCATCATGTACGGTTTGACATTTGTCGCACTTTCGTTGCATTTTGTCTTTCTTCTTTTCGTATTCAACACGTTGTTTTTTCAACGCTTCTTCAATCTTAGCGTCCATAGTACTTTCGAGATCCACACGTTGTTTTTCCAACGCATCTTCGAGCTTTTTCAGTGTTGCAATCTCTTCACCGAGGTCTGAAACAAGTGTAATTATTTGTACTATTTTATCATTTGTAGTACCAGGAACGCTTGCAGTGGAATTAAGTTGAAGAGAGTTTTCTCGGTTTGTGTGATCATTGGCAACAACTGGTTGTCTTGAAGTGGAAATATTTGGAGAAGAGCTAGGAGAGTGGCCTGACGGGCAATCGTTTGCAGTCAGAGCATTTTGGGCGACATCACGACAGAGTCTTCCACAGGCGCGATGGTCACGTTCTGTTTCCGGAGAAGTCGACATACTCAGCTCTAACCATGGTGACTTTTACATGAAAATAGAAAAATGAATCACGATTAATTCTTTGAACTCTATATTGAAAAATACGTGACGATTTCATACGAAGCGACACAACATTTGCAGTAAGTTTCAGCCGATTTTTTTTCAATCTTTGTGGTGCACATGCCAAACAAATGAAAAAAAAAGAATTAATTTTAATTCTGTTTTATTTACTTTATGTTTGTTTATCTCCGATTACAATGTTTCTCCGCAATTTCAATTTGATGAAATTTATTGAGTTTGATGTCTTTTGCTTTTTTAGATTTAACAAAAATTTAGAAGAAATGGTGTCTTTACAAACGAAAATCACTGTTGTGTTGTGTTGTTCAAGATGAGTAAGAGGCAATGAATACAGTCTTACACAGGAATTGAATGAATATGTGTCAATCTAAGCTCTTCGGTTGGGGTCTTTTCACTTGCTTCGGAAATACTGATGTGTTGCCTAATGAATGGTTATCCTATGATGGTAAAACACAATGTTTGCGTACATGAAATTGAATAACCCTTTACCTTTTTTATTCACGTTATAAATCATTCTTCATTAAAATAAAAAAAATGTATCAAAGTTAGCTAAAAAGAAATATTTCATTTTATATTCATCCATTCAACTATCTCATAAGGTTCAAATAATAACCGATCCGAGCACCTTTATCAGTTTTGACAGATCGTTGAACATAAACAAAAACCCCTATTGGCAAACGATGAACTCATGCGCTACTGAGCTAATGTCTTTTACAGAGTAAACAAAACAGATGAATTTGAAATGATGGACAGTTTTGCGTTGGAAAAAAGGATAACTGCAAAGATATCACAAAATAGTGATGCTATTGTCACGAGTCTCTTGCATGAGGCTCAATCAAAGTAAGTGAAAAATTGTATGCAATTGCATTTGATATTGAACATACATTTTTCTACATTTTCAGTGAGCGTTGTAAGGTGTACATAAGTTCAGATTGTCAACAAATCAAAATTGTTCCGGCTGAAGATTATGATTCACATCACTTGACTCTGCAGCTGGATGACAAACTGAATGTATCCATTCTATCGCACAGTCTACCAGAGAATGAAAAGTATTTCAAGCCGGTTGGAACAATTGAAACACATTCGGCGACATTCCTTAGTTTGCTCGATCAAATGGCCGAGTTTTATGCACAAATGAACACTATCGATGAGTTGACGTACGTGGTTGATCCAGAGGAAATCACAACCAAACACAATCATCGAGTTATTAAACTGGGTACCTTGAAAAACCATCCATATGAAAAATGTTGTAGCTAAACATTTTTGTTGATTTCATTTCCATAGAAGATCGAGTGTACATGAAAATCAAAGTAGATCCCCTTGATCCGTCGTCAGTAACCACAACATTCTATGGGCCAACGAAGAAAGTGGAAGAGTATCGAAAGATTTACCATGAAAAACTCGATGATTGGATCGTGAACGATGATATTTACAGAAATCTCCTGCGGATTTTCGGTAAGTGGATGAATGACAAAGTCAAGTTTTTCTTTAATCATTGGTAAAAATGTCACATTTTTACAGACTTAATAGCATTCCCTCTAAAGAGTTCGTTCAACCACGGTGGAATGGGTGAATTGTGCAGCATCTGCTATACGTATCGTTTTGCTGGGCAAATTCCGATGGTGTCTTGTGATAATGACAAGTGTGCATTGAACTATCATACGGCCTGTTTGAAGGAATGGTTCGCCACACTTCGTGATACAAAAGTATTTCTGAACCTGACGTCAGGTCGATGTCCGTCCTGTAAAGAGGTTGGCACTGTAACAGTTTCTTATTTCGATTACATACTAAGCATAATAATGCATACATTTTTATTTGTGTTTTTTCCCCTTTTCCGTTGCAGAAACTATCAACTGCGTTCAATGATCTACTAGATGAATGAAACCAACGAGCAAACCCTTTTCGCAAAATCAGTCGTATCATCTTTATTCTACCAACGGCATAAAACACTCAATCTCAATAAAATGTGTAAATAAATTGGTTCACAATTTGTAGTTCATGCTTTGCTTGTCCTATATTATATGATTAATAAATAGCCACTATAATTGTGATCTTTACTCGAAATAAAATATGATCTGTATATATATGAAATTGTGTGATCATCGTTGATTCACCATTCGTCATCAGCACTTGAATCCGCCACATTTGTTGATGCACTGTCCATTTGCAAGTTGCTTGCATTATCAAAGAAGATGTTATTTCCGGACAGACCAAGAAATGATCGTGGCTTCAAATTTTTGCTGAAATACTTCCATCATTGATTGGTTCACTTCAAACCAAATGAGAAATAAATCCAATGGTTTACACGAATTACAGAAGTTTGTCCTAACGCCTTCTTTGCTCATCGGAAATAGGCTATCGAATTTTGCTATCTTTTGTCGGCATTGCTTACAAAAAATGAACTTTTCCTCCTAATGAACGAGAGAAGAGGATTAAGTTGGGAGATGCAATAAGAATGAAAATTTGGTACATTATCGTGAATTGGAGTCAAGATTCCAAATCTTTTGTGCTTAGTACTGATTGTGCTCAGCTTACCAGAAGCGTCTGACAAACCAACAGAATACGCTCGAGAACGTTATTTGTGAGAAAAGCTTTGCGACGACATTCACTGCTCAGAATAGCATTTTGACTGAACCAAAATGACATTGCGACCAAATCCATAGGAACCGTATCTAAAATGACCGAAGAGAAACGATAATGGAAACTCAATTCAATCCTATGCAAAATAATGAACGAAACTATTTATAACGAAAATATCAGATCGATGAAAATTTAATGTAAAAAAAAGCCACAAGTTGATTTGAAAACATCAGTTTTTTTTTCATCGAACAAAGCCATTTGTTTTTTTTTCGTACTCGTTATTGGAGGCTCTTCTCATTCGATATTTATTGAACTAGATTATACATATATGTATTACATTCACTACTAATCTCCCTAATCTAAATCAATACGATGCTCTCCCAGCATTCCGGTGTGCATCTTTGATTCCTTCATCTTGCCGAATGAATCTAGTAAATGTTGCATTGATATTGGTGGTGGTGGCCTGTCCAATTTGGTAGTATTTTCAAGGCGTGCGTCTGAGGTTGTACCATCATTAACCCGAACGAACTCTCGCAATCTCGCAACGGATGCATTTCTACACAATTCCCGTAAATCAGATCCCGAAAAGTTGACAGCAAGTTTGGCCAGTCGATTCAAGTCAACATCTGAAGCTACACTTTCTGTTTCAAGCACAAGTTGTAAAATTTTTCGACGTTGTTCTGTGTCGGGTGCACCAATGACAAATTGCGCAGGCATTCGACGTAGAATCGCACGATCCAAATCTTTTGGACGATTCGTTGCGCCCATGACGATAATAGTTGCTCCTGGTGTTGTTGCCAATCCATCCCATAGCATCATAAATTGAGTCTTTGAAATAATAAATTGTATATATTATTATTAACATTGGCAGTATTTTTTAAAACTAGAAGATTTTGTTTATTAATAGATACCAAAAATACCTTCATCATAGCAGTTGCTTCATGGTCATGTGAACTTCGTGAACGCAAAAATGAATCGATTTCGTCGATAAAAATGATGCATGGCTGTAATTTTGTAGCCAATGAAAATACAGCTGATGCCAGTTTTTGAGATTCACCATACCATTTATCGGTGAGCATTGCAATGTCGAGATTAATGAAACGCATGTCAGCCTCCTTTGCGGTTGCCTTTGCAATCAACGTCTTGCCACATCCCTATTGATTGAATCAGTGATCCATTCTTTGATTAAATGAGATTTTGTTCTAGTTTTTCTTTAAAAATTAGTTAGGAAAACATACCGGCGGGCCATGTAGAAGTACACCGCTGGGCGCTTTCCACAGCTGTGATGATGAATACAAATGTCGATGACGAATTGGCAATACGACATTTTCCCGAAGCTCTTGTATTACGGAATCTAAACCTGCTATATCTGCCCAGCTGACGTTGATGTCTTTATTTATTTACAGTGAATATATTCATTAGAAGTTACCAATTTCAATAAATAGTGAGTAGATTAAATATTGAATACCTTCAGGCACAACCAAATGCGATGCAATTACCTGTCATACAAAATAAAATAAAACAGAACAAAACAAATTAAATTACACCACATCATTTAATCAGAAAAATCTGCGTTCATTATTTTACCAGTTCATAATCAGATAATGTGGATATATCGATTTTAAGACTTTTGTCTGTTTCCGTAATCCGTTTTATTTGGAATTCTGCCTTTGTCCGTGCTCTTTTCTTACTTTGAATGGTCGGGTCCATTTGATTCATAAACCATTTTAGCGAATAAAAGGCTACGGCCGCCCCAATACCAACACGCACAAAAACTGCGATTATATCGTTCCGAGACAATTGATCCATATTGATGTGTTGTAATTTGGTTTCTATTTTCTCGATTTTGATTCAACAATTTATTTAAAAGAATAATTATTGAATCCAGATGAGTTTGCACTGAATGCTTTCTTCATAGTCTCGTCTTTTGTGCCATTTTTCTCATTAGACAAGTGATTTGACATCTGAGACATATGAACATATATTACGACAAGCAGCCATCTGCCGGCCAACCGGGTGAACTAAATGACTGCTAGTCATCCTTTTTTGTATCGGCAAGAAATTGATCAAGACGAATTGAAAAGTTATACGTTTGAATAAAGCCAATTTCGGAAAAAATGTCTGGTGAAAGTGATTTGAACTCATCTCTGCTTCAAAGTGCCGTTCGCAAGAGAGAGTATAAACATTTACTAGAATTAGGCGGTCAAGCTGCTGAAAATGTGGATAATAAATCGGTTGCGGACAATTTGACAACATTGAAAGATTTGTTGACCAGATCGAATGAATTGGCTGGACAAGGGTCACTTTCCGATCGAATTGGACAATCCGCTGAGGTTGTGTTGGATGCACAGGTTGGAATATTGGTATTTTTCGTTCAAATGGTCTTTATGGATAATATCTCATTTGGTTTCGATAGGTTTGTAAGTTGGCCAGCGATCTTATGGGTACAACTGTACAAAAAATAGAAAATGATGAATTTTCTGACGATAACTTCGCAGCTGCATTGGTAATTATAAAGCCGTTTATACTTTTATATCCAATGAGAAAATAACAAAAGAAGAAAAAAACGAATGTAATAACTGTGAGAAGTTGAAAAATTGTTATACACAACAATTGCCAATCGAGCACTTTTTCCACAATACAAAATCCTTGAAATTGGTCTTACTCATACATAACATCTGTTTCGGGTTTTAGCTAACAATGTGAAGAAAAAATATACGGGTGTTTTCCCCGGAAAATAATCTTTGTATCCACTTTTTCTTCTTCATTAGATTGAAAGTGTTCTGGATGAACACAACATTTGCGATTGGTCCAAGTTGGATGGAATTACCGCTGGATTTGCTAAATCATTTGCTGCAACGTCTTCAACGTTCGGGATTTTTGATTTTGATGACGTTGCCGGGGCATCGCAGGCAGCGCAGAAAGAACGTCGTGTACGTCGTAAAGCAGCTAATCCGACTGCCGAAAAACGACCAACTACTGTGACTGAAGCTGGTGTCAACACAGAAACGGGCAGTTCGAAAGTTGAAATCGTTTTCAATACAATCAAAGAAGTAAGCTAGATTAACTCTCTCATATACGCTATACGCTATACACTCTCTTCTATGTTCGGTTCTTTTTTTTCTTCCAGATATACCGAAAGAATGGCTCAAAACCAATTCCATACTTCCAACTGGTCAGTAGTAACTAGTAATTACTACTCATCTTATTAGTCTGGGTAAAAAGTTATTTATTTATCATTTGCAGGTCATCGATCCTACCAACATGATGTACACTTTTGATAACACATTTCAAGTGTCCTTTTTGTTTCGTGATGGCTGCATTGCATTTGTGAAGGACCATGAAGGTGGACCGGCCATCAAACCGCTTGAAGATACATCGAAACCACCAAAACCATCCGAAATGACGTCTTTCACTTCGACATTAAGCCTTGGCCTCATACAGAAATACATAAAAAAGTATAACATTCGTGAAGCGATGTTAAAAATCAATCGCGATTGACTGACTCCATGTCAAAAAGTCAATGATTACTTTATATCAATGTTGATTATAATACACCTAAGAATTATCATTTTTTCTACATTGTATCCGAAAAATTCAAAAAAAAAATAAAACCTTATAATTAATTGAATTTCAATAATTGTTCAGGCCTTATAACAGATGACGTTTATTACACAGAGATGACGTTTATGACATTTCCACAATACTGTCACCGAAACACAAATTTTTCAACGCAACTTGGTTTCGTCTTTTTTAATTGTTTTCTGAATGATTGCGATTTTTGGCTTACGAACGTGGCTTACGAAAAAACAAGAACAATCAGTCGAAGATTGAAAATTGGAACAATAATAAACAAGAAGAAGAAACAGTAGATGATAACAAAGTGAATGCAACAAGAATGTCATCATCATCAAAGGTAAAAAACAGCCGCATTCCGAATGGTAAACGAAATATTTGTGTCATTGTGTTGGGCGATATTGGACGATCACCTCGGATGCAATACCATGTGAAAAGTTTGTTACAGCATGATTTTAATGTTGATCTCATTGGATATGGTGACACTGAACCAATCGCCGAAATTCGTCAAAATGCGAAATGTAACATTCAGCAACTGGTCGCATTTCCCGAACTCAATTTGCCAAAAATGTTGAAATATATTTTCAAATCGATATGGCAAACGTTGAGTTTATTTATTGCACTATTTAATATTCGCCGACCCGATACAATTCTATGTCAAAATCCGCCTGGAATACCAACACTTTTCGTGTGCTACATGTATTGTTTGCTGTTCAAACATTGCAAGTTCATTATTGATTGGCATAACTATACATATACAATCCTCAGTCTGGCCAGCGACACATTTCCAACAATTAATGAAAATCCTGAGGCTTTGTCAACAATCAATAGAAATCCACAAAGACGCATGGTAAAATTGGCAAAGTGGTTTGAACAATATTTCGGGCGAAAAAGTTCCGGCAATTTCTGTGTCACCAAAATGATGCAAAAAGATCTTCGAGAAAACTGGGACATACAGTATGTTGATAAACAATTTATTTTTCTCTAATTTTTTTCTCTCCTTTTTTTCCTAAATTTTTTTCCTATTGTTCATCCAACAGAGCAACAGTTCTCTATGATCGTCCAGCATCACAATTTCAATCTATTGGTCTCGAGCAAAAACACGATTTATTCTACAGGCTTGCTAATGACTATCACGAATTTTTACCGGTCCGCATAAATTCAGATGAATTCCAAGCTACTCGGTTCACTTACAAAGATTCAAATGGTACAGTGCAATTACGCATCGATCGGCCTGCAATTCTAGTTTCGAGTACCAGTTGGACTCCAGACGAAGATTTTTCAATTCTATTGAAAGCTTTAGATCGTGAGTATACACTTCATTTATGGTGTCAAAAAATAATAGAATTTTTACGAATGAGTTTGTGTTTAGGTTACGAGAACGTTGCAAAAGAGGAACGCTCACATTATCCGCACCTTTTCTGCATAATTACTGGTAAAGGTCCGCAAAAATCGTATTACATGAACCATATTGCAAAGAGAAACTACAAAAATGTAACAATTGTCACACCCTGGTTGACCATTGAAGATTATCCCTTGTGTTTGGCATCAGCCGATTTAGGCGTGTGTTTACACTACAGCTCCAGTGGATTTGATCTTCCGATGAAAGTGGTGGACATGTTTGGCTGCGCACTTCCCGTCTGTGCTGTTAAATATAAATGGTATTTTAATAGCTTGCTTTCAACTTTCAATAGTACTTTCATGTATAAAATGTTGTTTATATATGACATAGTATCGGCGAACTTGTAGAACATGGAAAAAATGGCTTTGTGTTCGAGACTTATTTGGAACTATCACAACATTTGTTGACATGGTTTTACGACTATCCATACAACAGCGTGAAGGAAAAGGAGGAATTCAACGAGCGGCTTTTCAATTTTCAAAGTGTGCGTTGGGATGACTATTGGAACACACATGCTTTGCCAGTTTTTGTTGAGTAAACTCGTGACGGTGACAATATCATTTCGTAATGATCAAATGAAAATTCTGTAAATCTGTCATAGTTTTAATGAATGAATAAAATTTGATTAAAAAAATTTTAAAATAAAATAAAGGAATTATTTTGCTTCAATATTTTGTGACATTAATGTATTTTGTGACATTTAAATGTCAAGCTAATAGTTTGACGTTTATACGGAGTGAATGTTTGTTACGTGTTAAATTGAACATAGTAGTATTCTTTAAAATGGATTTAATATTATTACTTGGAATCGCTTCTGCTCTGCTTGTTATATTAGTTTGCATTCTTCTATTCACACGCAAGACTTCAGAATCAAAAAATGAAAGTAAGCCGTTGTTTCTTCTTTCCCAAATTGTATTATCACCAATATGAATGTATTATCACAGGTGCAGGGCCATCCCGACGGATCAACCACGTCGTTGACTCAGATATACCACGACGTGCTCAAATAGCTCGAAATCAACGCCGAAATGCACCCCAGCCTGTCGCATCACAAGAAGGTGAAGAGGACAGTGATGGTGGTGAGCCCAATCGAGAGAAGATGGGCGCAAAAAAAAGAGCCAAATTAGAAGCAAAAGCAGAAAAACGTCAACAAAGAGAAGCCGAAATGATTGCAAGAGAGGTAAAATTTGTAACAGATTTCAATCGCATGGTTTCAGTGACTTTAATATTTCTAATGCAACTCCATTTCTTTATATATGTAAATAGGAAAAGAAGAAACGCGATGAACTAGCAGCGGCAGAACGAAAGAAAGCCGAAGAAGCGGAACAGATCGCTGAGAAGAAGCGTGAGGAATTGGAACGATCAGAACAAGAGGAGAAGGCACGCAAAGAGCACGAAGAATATCTTAAAATGAAAGCTAGCTTCCAAATCGAAGAGGAGGGTTTTGATGAGTGTGACGAAGACGAAGAAGAAGCCTTACTCAACACATTCATATCTTTTATTCAATTGCATAAGGTTGTCATACTCGAATCACTCGCTAATCAATTTAAATTGAAAACACAAGCCGTCATCGATCGCATAACTCACTTACAAAATGATGGTATTCTATCTGGGGTCATCGACGACCAAGGAAAATTTATATATATTTCAACGAAGGAGCTGCACGATGTGAGCAAATTCATTCGGCAACGTGGCCGTGTGTCACTCACTGAACTGGTGGAGAGCAGCAACAATCTAATCAATTTGAAACCAATGCTGGATGATGCAGCAACTGTTGCATAAGCACTGATTTATTTATGATTTTTTTCTCTTTTACAGTGGTATTGAATTGAACGAATAAATTTTTCTTTCCACATTATAATTTAATGCATTTTTTAATCCATTTCTTCATCATCATCATCCATTTCTTCATCTGATGTAACATCCTCGTCATCCTTTTGCGCTTCACATTTTTGGCACGTACACATAAATAGATAGTTCTCGCGCAGTTCTTTCCGCCGTGAATGTCGTGATCGTGAAAGAAAACAATCATCCAAATATGAGATGCAAATCTCTTCACCTTTTAAAGAAATTTAAGAGAACTTTAAATTAGAACTTGCGTTGGGGGATTTTCAACCTTTTTTACCATCACAGTATGAAAATGAGAATTTCCCATCGTTTGTCGATGGTAAAAGGTTTGGTTGGAAAAGAATGAAATAAATTACCACACTGAATGTCACGGATCGCTTTTAAATGAAGATTGTGATTTGAATGCGGGAATGATGTTTGAGCATTTGGAACGCAGCTGTGATTTGCTTTGAAGTAGAGTGTGGAGAAGATAAAAGAATATTGTAAATATATTAATATGATATTTATAACAAATAAACCACCTTTGCTTCCAATCGAATAGAGTGCCGATCCTTCAATGTTCAACCATTCCAGACCAGTACCTGTGTTATTGTTGTAATATTATTATTTGTTACCCATAATTGAATTCCGCGGATAATGGAAATTATACCTTCTTCTAGTTGTGCATAACAGCTATCAATCAAGTCTGTGATGGCCATTCGTTCATCTTCTTCAAGAGATAGCCCTGATACGCACTGTGCCCAATCCGCAAATGAAGAAGTTCCGATTCCTTGTCCATTAATACCAATCAATGCAAAAAGTCGCTTGAAACAGTCTAGATTCCGAAACATTTCAATTCCAGTAAAATCAATTGAATCTTCGAATACAGCAAATAGTTCATCAAGATTGTGTTGATGCTTTTCGCCCAACATTTTGTGTGTTATCATCAGATTTTCATTGATGAATTCGTGTTGAAATTCTTGAATTGCGTTGAAAAGTGCTTCTTTATCTTCGCTTTGTTTGTACATTGCAATCAATTTGACAATCAATAGTATGGTGGTTGTCTCAGGAGGATAGTGAATTTTCCTGTAATAAAAATATTATAAAATTTTTATAAAGAGTATTTTCATATGTCTTACTTCCAAACTTCATTAAGAACATTCAGTGGATGAGTTGGATTATCGTAATCTGACGCCAAACACAAGAAACGATGGTATCTTTCGTTCGCAATACTAAAGACGAGAGAAGAAAACAAACTCATGGTAAGCAAATATTATCAATATAACCACAAAAAACGAAGTTTCATGATTACTTCAGACTTCAGACAAACGGTTTTCGCGGTTTTTCAAACAAAACCTGAACCCGAATGATTTTATGTGATCCACCGAATTGAAATTTATTTTCACATAAAGAAATAAAAAAATTTAAGAAAAAAAACATACTTCAAACATTCTTGCGAACAATAACGGGTTGAACAGTCCTGACATTTTGTTTGGTTTTGTTTGTCGAGGCGGCAGCCATAATCAGCATATGGCAAAGTAATAGTTTCGGAGCCTTTGTGTCCACTCAAGCGATTAAAATTTTCTTCAGCAGTCTCCAGAGGTCTGTTTCAAGAAAAGAGATCATACATATATTGCAGTGAGTAAGTATTCAGCCAGGACTTGACTTAATGAAAATTGTTCCACAAATTTACATACTTTAGACAATATTCACATGCCAAATATTTGCAAGCAGCATTCCATGAAAATTGACTCGAAACCAAAGGTACTTCATCCAATATCGTGTCACCTTCCTTAAAATCGACAGTTGCAAACAATGCTCTTCCCTGAAAATAGATTATTCATGATTCCATGAGTTATCTAGATAAGTATTAAGTAATTTGAATCAAACCTTATCTTCTAGTTTTCTGATTTCGTAGCCAACCATTCTGCGGGTTCTCTTTTTCTTCGTTTGAAACGAATTTCAAATATCTTTGTTATTTTTTTGTACACGCGGAACGAAGTTTGTGTGAGGTTATCATGTGTATTGTAAAATTGTGACAAATATAATTCATATTAAAATAACGCCATCTCTTTGTCAATCTTTACTTTTATTATTATTATTATTATTCTGTACCATACAGTTCCTTTGCCAGAGATGGTTTATTTGATACATTTGCGTACATGAAATTGAATAACCCTTTACATTTTTTATTCTTATTATAAATCATTCTTCATTAAAATAAAAAA
>NW_022595244.1:5245917-5289473 GCF_009176505.1 Sitodiplosis mosellana
AGAAACGATAATGGAAACTCAATTCAATCCTATGCAAAATAATGAACAAAACAAAATAGAGAAACTAGTGTTCCTCACCGATTTTCAGTGTGGCAAGGAATTTTTTGATTTTCTCGCATGCGACTGACACATCGTACATTTTATAAACGAAATCCGGCCATGTGAGTGATCTGCTTTCGTATTTCAATAATTTACTTTTGAGTTCTTCGCTTTTCCGAAATTTCGACAGGCTATTCGAATCGTGGCCATAAACCGGATGGCACAGTTCAATTTCGGGTAGAATTGTTACCGTAGCGTACCTCGTTCGATTTCGGATGGCAAACTCGGGGCTGGCTCTGGAAACGGTTAAAATTTAAGAATTTTGATTGGACATGAGAAAAAAATTGCGGTTATACTCATTATTTTTGATGACAAATCGTTGATAAGCCCTTGATTTGATGTTTAAATATTCGCGGTCATCGGTGCCTTTTTCGTAGATTAAACACGTTACGCCATACAAATTGAAATTGTGGTTATTCCTTAGCTTACGGAACACTAAACCAAACAGTGCTCCATCGTCATTGTTATCGGCCGGCAGAAACATATGTGGCGATAAAATCATAGGCAAAGTTTCGCCTGGGAAAACAAGTGAATTGTGAACTATAATCGGTAGGGTATACGTTTTGTTTGGTTCCAGATACTGAACACCTGACACTCGCTCCAATTCTCCTAAATACTGAAATATCACACTTCCTTCAATAATTTATCACAGTAATTGGAAAAAAAACGTTGCTTACATTGTGTTCGGCCGGTAAATCCGTGTCAAAAGCCGCAATATCAGCATCACCATCAAAGTTTGACGCAACATCATCGGTACTTGATGGTATAAGCTCCATGCTAGAGTCTGAAAGAAGTGGACAGATTGAGACGCATTTTATTCTGTCTCAACTTTTTTTATCTAGATTTTTACCATCGCTACTTTCGCCTGATGTCAAGTCCATTTTTAGCTGGTCTTCACTTTTCAATCAATGGAAGAAGAACTTTATAATTTGAGCAATTTTACAGAAAATTTTAAATTCTTTTTAAACGATTTTCAAATTTGGAAAAAGAAAAAGGTTCGCCATGAACAAAAAGTGCAATGTTTTTGTTTTACCTTCTTATTCGCATAATGTGTCAGATGTCTATGTTTTGGAATGAACACTTGACATTTCAATAACAACGAAGTTGGACACAGTCACACGAACAACACAAATAGTTTTTTTTTTCGATTTGAATTGATAGTAAAAAGAATTGAGAAAGTTGTTAACATAAAGATTTGTCATCTAATTAATTTGAATTTTCAGTGTAAACTTCGATTAGTTCTCCACTGTTCCATAATTTCAAATTAGAAACAACACCTAACGGTAGTCAAGTATGTGCAACAATTTGTCATTCACATGGTTGCGGCTGAAACGAAGTGAAGTTGGTTAATGCGTACACAATTTTTTCTGTAGTAAACAAAACAGTCCTGCTGCCAAAAGCAATGAACAAAATATCCAACAAATGATTTATAGAATTAGAAATTTACAATCAAAATGGTCAAAATACGGTGGAAAATCAAACAAATACCAGTGGAAATATTGTAAGCGTCCCCATTCAATTGGTTGTATGAAGTTCAATTGATTTTCATTAGTTCTTTTCGTTTGCAGTGATAGTTTCTTAGCAAAATGTCATTACTTCAAGATTTGTTTTCGGTCATTCACTTATAATCATCACATGAGCCAGGATTATGCTTCGGATGTAGCACTTGAACCTATTATTTGGATTGTTGATAATTTCTCCGGATTTCTAGGACCGGTAAATACCCACTAATAATATTCGATTCGTACTAATATTGACTGTGTTATTTCAGTTTTTTGTTGTTGCTGTTGCTGTGTTGACATCGGCTGTCGTTGTGATTGCCCATTTGGTTGGGTTACCGTATTGGTGGGAAAAGAGCCCAGCAATGACGATATTTCTCGTGATATTCGGCTATTGGCTACTTATTAATGTCACATTCCATTATTTTATGGCTGTGTTCACATCTCCCGGCTATCCACCCGACGTAAGTGTTTCATACTCAACGCTGAGTTAGGAGATAGGGATATGTTCGAGATAAGAATATTTTTTTTCCATCGGATTTATGGGATTTTGGAGTAAAATGGCTCTGCATTTATCGGATCAAAGATGAGTAATATCAATCAATAATTAAAATTATCCCATTTTTCATCTCTGCAGAAGCAACTGTATGAAGCAGTCAGTATATGTAAAAAATGCTTAACGCCAAAACCGACACGAACTCACCATTGCAGCATTTGCAATAGATGCATTTTAAAAATGGACCATCACTGCCGTTAGTCACACAAATCGATTCTATTTCGGAAGCTAAAATGTTTAATATTAATACCAAAATTCTTTGCTTTGTCTTTTTACAGCCTGGTTGAACAATTGTGTTGGATACGCAAATCATCGATATTTTTTCACGTACATGCTGTACACTGTTATCGGATCTCTATTCCTTATTATGTTTGGTGTTGAAATAGCGTATAATGTTCTGTGGCTGGCGGACGATGAAGAATGGAGTGAAACAGAACCACTTGAAGGGCATCCAATAACATACAACTTGACGGGTCACATTGTTCCGATTGTAAGATCTATCAACTGATGAGTTGCTTAGTTACAGATCCATTTTTTCGTTTCGAATCACCATAGACTATACTGTTCATTTTATTTCAACAGAGCGAAATGAATGAGTACCGTGACATCGAAACAACAAATGAGGCTTTTGAACAGAGTGAAGCGAATCTATACCGTATTTTTATGCGTCGATCGCTGACGTTTATGGCTTTTATCAATGTCGGTGAGTATTTAAGGATGAAGTGAAATCTATTTTGGATGAAATAAAACTTTTCATCCTTTTGAAAGTACTAACCCATTTGTCATTTCCTTTTTGTTGAACGAAAATCTTCATTTTACGTTTCAGCTGTGGTGATTGCATTGGGTTTGCTAACAATGTGGCATGCGAAGCTCATTTACCGCGGAGAAACCAGTATTGAAGCGCACATCAATGCCAAAGAAACGAAGAAGCTAGCGGCCAATGGGAAGCCCTATCAAAATCCGTACAATTTTGGACCAAAGAAAAACTTTCAATTATTTTTAGGCTTAGTCAACGGCAGGTAAATCAGTCACAAACAATCAAATCTTTGTATTTAATTGGTTCGGGTGTGAACTTTTTCCATATCTTCTTAGAACGTTCTGGAGACATTTCCTATTCCCATCAACACATAAACCAGAAGGAAACGGACTGGTATTCCAAACAATTAACACGCTGACATCGAATAATTGGCCGTAGCATCAGCTTCCATGCAGATCATTCGTTAAAAACTAATTTATTTAAACACAATTTTAGATAATTTTCAACCAAACAAAATCTAGCTCAATATATTTATTGAATGTATTTTAACTTTTAACAACACTTCAATATTCTTGAAATAAACTATATCGTTACACTAAGAAAAAAACGTAGAACGATGAATATTATTGTTGGATATTTCGGGAGGGTTGGATTCATGGTCATCTTTATTCCCTGCGACTATAAGTAAGGGGATTTCAAACGTTTTTACTAATTTTATGTTCGTCAATTGTATCAATACTTTAATTCTATTGCTTTATTTCGTTTCTGGTGTTTTTTCATCATTCTTCTCCCCAGTTTCTGGTGTTTTTTCATCATTCTTCTCCCCAGTTTCTGGTGTTTTTTCATCTTTAACGTCGGATTGCTTCGAAGCTTCTTTATTCTCTTCCAATTTTCCTTCCCCTACTATCTTTGGAGCGGGATTATTCGCTAATTTTTGGACAACGGACTTCACCATTTTGGTTAGTTTCGAGACATCTATGAAAAATGTACGTATGATGAAGGCAAATTAATGATTGCTCAAATCGTGAGAAAAGTAATTTCTATTTATTACTTGAAACAAGTCGTGGAATTTCACTTAAATCCGATGCCAATTCCTTGTAAACATCTCTAAAGTGTACGTTCTTTTTGTCGCCTTTCGTGGTCTTTTCTTCTGAACTTTGCGACGATGAATCTTCCTTCTCATGTGATTCTTTGCTTTTGTCTTCTTCTTTTTCAATGCTATTCGGCAAATGGGAAGGTAATCTAGGTCCAATCAATTCGTGTTGAACATGCGTCACAGTGTGCGTCAAATTTTTTAAATCTGTGAAATGGTTATTTTTCATCAAAGCAACCATTGAAAATAAAAATTGAAAAAAAAATCACAATTTGGTTTTAAAAAATCCAAATTTTAGTTATTTGTGGTAGAAAATACTCACATCCGAGAATCTTTGGAATTTCTTCTAGTTTTTCTTCGGTATTGTGAATAACTGACGATAAATCCCTTGCTGAATGGTTGAGATTGGCTGCAAATGCACAAAAATGGGCACCAAAATGGTTCAATTTCTCATTTGGACTTTATGTTTTCAAGAATTACAATTAATTCTCAATCAGTAACTCACTAGGTTTCTGTTCAACTGATTCCTCTTCGGAAGAGTCATAATCGCCAAATAAAACGTCGTATAAACACTCAAGAGCAAATCGATCCTAAATCAGAAATACCAAAATCAAATATCTTTGCACAAATTCTTACCTTGAATTAAAACTCACCGAACATGCACTGAAAACCACGCCAGAATAACTCAAAATGAATAGTAATGTTAAAATGTTGGCCTTCATCTTGTTAAGAGAAAGCCACCAGAATTTGTCTACTAGAAAACTGTTTTATTCAAACAAATTCAACTGGATCTTTGACCAAGTTTAACTGAAATGGACGTTCGTAACGAAATATATTTCGTTTGAAGTTACTTCAACTCTAGCTTCAACTGGACGGATCAATTCGAAAGACTCTCTTATTAACTGGCTTCTTTTAACTGTCGCTCCTATTTATACCCAATGCAAATTTGCACAATAATGACTATCTTGACCGTCAATATATTTATGTGAAGAACAATGCCGATTTTTTATTTCTGTCCGAAGTAGTTGAAGAAAAAATTGCAAATGAATTTAAAGCTTCCTATGCGAATTAGCAGAAACTGTATGAATAGACACGTTTTGACATCAAAATTCAAAGCCGACTGAGTTTTTGAGAACAAAATATTGAATCATTCCAAGTTTTTGCAATATTATTGAACTACACATTTTAAATGTGCTTGCAATTAAAAAATTCTGTTGCTAGAAACCAATTACGCCTCCATTCGGATTTAACATATGACGTAAAATATCATTTTTTCGTAACTAATTCATCATCTCCAAACAAAATGCGCATCTCTCAGACGAATGTGAGTGAAAAATTGTGATATTTGAAAGAAAATTCCCTACCTTAGTATAGCCACCTAGAAGTTGGAGTAGATAAATTCACAAATACGCATCAAAATAATGTATAACATCTTCTGCGGATAACTCTCTGCTATCTAGAATTTTCTCATCAATTCCCGGCTATTCATTCAGCTCGATTAATTATTACTTTGGTTGCGACCTTCTTTTCGCATATTCTATCGTCTCGTTTCACAAGTACTATTGTCCCGATTAGTAAATGTGTTGAAAAGAAGCAGGACGAAAAAAGCGTAAACACCCTCAATTTGTTGGGAAAATGTACACATTGAGAGAGTTCCATTTGGCAAACCGCATTCGGCATATCGTATTTACTTGCCAACATTTCCCCGTATGTCGAACGATTGAGCAATGACAATAGCTGAATTGCGGTACGTAAAATAGTACGCATTCGAGTAGAATCAACTTGTTCGTTCCCATTCTTTTGTTTATCTCTTTTGTTGAAGAGTTGACAAAATTACTTTTTTAGCGCTTTCTTGTTGCTCGCCAAATTGGAGCATATTCCAAATACAAAAGATACCTCAAACAAAAAGGCATTATGATTACAGCGCGTCTATCCCAGTTGAGCTGTGAATTAGAGAAAAGCACGATGCAGCGAAACTGTTGTACTTGTTCAAGAATTTAATGTAAAACCACTTCATTCGAAGAGATAAAGAGCTTGGAATTAGAGCTGCGCAAAAAATGCAGACAATAAAAGATCTCGCGTTGTTCTCGCAAAATGAAACGGGGAATGGAATCAAAACCAAGTCTTTGTTCATGTTGCGATAATCAATAGTAATTCTTATTTCATGCTGAAAATTCATCACGCAACAGAAACAGATTCTCTCCTTTCCGCATAACTGTAGCGAATCAGCTGATTTGCCAACAACTTTGTGCTACATTGTGAACGTGTCTTATTAGCAAAAAATCGAAAGACATTTCAAATTCAAGCGAATTTTTTTCGAATGGCAATTTTGTCCGTGCTCTTGTTAAGTCATCCGATAAAAGGCTATTATTAACTTGTTATGTAGATCAGCAATTACGATCAACTTTATGATGATGAGAATTTTTCTCGCGCACAACAACACTTTCATGACGCGCGAGAAAGGTGTTGAAAATTATTGTATATGCAAAGTGGTTATTACCAATAAACCATTTTCGTTGCGTGCATATTTTAGTGTGAAAACAAGGCGTGTAATTGACTACATGCAAAATATGCTCGGCAACATTCAAATGCTCTGCAATATTTTAACGAAAAATATAGGATCGAATTATGGACCATTTTATGAATCAGTCACACACAAATTGAGTGACTACACGCACGAACACGCTCAACAGCAGAATCCAGTATTGCATGCGAGTGCTCGAGGAGGAGATGATTTGCAAACACCTTTCAAAACGAGATAATTTCAAAGTGGAATTTTCGAACATTCGTTGCGCTTCGTTTGGTCACTGATTGATTTTTTTTTTGCTTCGTATGCCGATTTTTGTGTTGTTTGCTATGGGATGGAATGCAGTTGAAAGAATTCTTTGAAGACGCAACTTTGTGGAATTTATGAGTTTGTCTCTACTTTGAAGATGCGCTAGAATGGACTTTTTGACTGAAAATCAATAATATCTCATTTTACTGTAAGAAATGCCACAAAGATACAGTTAACTTCCTTGCTGAGCTAATATAGACCACATTCAGAGAATTCAAACCGAATCTTAAATTTAAAACCAATTTGTTCTCAACGACGGCATATGACATAAGACGTAAACAAAATTCAGCCCAAAATCGATGTGAAAGTCATTCACCTCTCGCAAAAATTGGGAACGTTAACAACAAATTGAAATGTATATAAATAAATATTTTCCCGGCTCGTAATTTATGTACCCTCGCTATGGTTGGTTCTTGTGAAAAGTCAACCTAACGTTAATGACTTGTGGTTGGTGCTGCTGATAAAAAAGTGTCATCGAAATGGACTGTAAAAAAATTAAGCGAACGTAAGCAAAGTGCATAGAAGACAGTAATCTTTCCACTTTGTCACTACCGCGAGCCACACACAATTGGGGAAGCGTACTACATTCTATTGTTTCCGCTAATATTTAATACATTTGCCACTTTCAGCGGAACCGTCCGCACCCGACACATAATTAAACTTTGACAACCAAAAACCATCATTGTTAATTCATTATAATCTCCGGCGAAACTGGAAAAAATTATTAAAAATGCATGAACTTGGTAACTTTTGTTGAAAATCCATTTTCAACGAGAGAGAGAGTCATTAAAATCGCATCCATTGACTGGAGCCACCGATGCTCTGTTTTTGTGGTGTTTTGCATTGATAATGACAGAGAATCAATTCCCTCAACCACCAAATAAATTTCAAAGACATATTCTGCACTGGCTTTCAATTTGTAGTGATAAAAAGTCGCGCGCATAATTTATGCAAAATACTCGTCGTAAAGTAGTAAAAACGCTTGAATTTATGGCCGTTCTAATGCAACACCGAGGGTAAATTATGGCATCGACATGAGATGACTTGAAATTCATACTTAAAGCCGACGCAACAAAAGTCTCTTATTAGCAGCTGTGGTCCAGAAACCAGATGTGTTTATCTCTTTAATGATACTAAAAAAATACGGCCATAAATGCTACACTCAGAGTGAATTTTTGTATGAAAAATTATTTTGTGTCGCATCTTTGCTTGGGGAAATCGGAATATGGGAAAGTATTGGCATCGCTGGAAATATTTATTTTCTTACTTTCTTCTGATTTGAAAATTACCTACAACAAATCTAGCGTTGAGTTGTTTGCCAATCGATTCGAATAAGTTCTGATAACAATTTCTACTGAAATCAGTCCTTTGGTGTGATTGACACCATGTGAATATTCGAGTGTCCAACGAAATGCGTTTCAAAGCGAAACAACTGAACAGAAAGACCAGTTACTTTCAAATCAACTAAAGCTATTAGGTATATTTTGGAATTCCATATTGTACACATTTCCACAGAAATGTTGATTTTTCTTCTTAATATTTAATCATGCACAGTGAATTATGTCTATCAATCGATTTCAATCCGACTCAGGTAAATCTCCCTCTAAAAAACTTTCATCGCCATCGGCTGCCTTCTTCCCGCCGTTTTCTTTATTCTTTATTCTACTTGGGCACAATTTTTCCTTCGCCTTTTGCACGTTCGCCAAAAATTCTTCTTCAGCCTGTTTACATGCTGCTTCAATCGCATTGGCTTTGTTCAGTTTGGATTCACCATTGGACTCATCGTGAGCAACTTGGGCAGTTTTTACTTTAAGTTTTATTTCTCTAGATTTTGCCTCCAAAATCTTTTCTCTCTTATTTTCTCGCTCAAACATTGCCGTCAGTAGTGATTTGTCGTTCTTTAGACTCGTCGTCATGTTATCGGATACTTCGATTAGGAAAGTTGCTCCATTTTTACTGCCACTTGCAATGAATCGGCCACTTTCATGTGCTCTCATGCATAGCAATGGCTCATCACATACTTTGATGCTTAATACTGGGTCGTTGTGCTGTTGTAGTAAATCCCAAGCGTCGAGAACACCATCCATTCGACTAATGTAGAACATAGAACACCTACAGAACACACACAAAGTCACACTTTGATGAATGAAAATAGGAGAAATCAATAGCATACTTAGTTGGGCTCCAAATGCCGTCAGTTAATAGAACGGATTGGTGTTTTGTCCATATAATTGAACTTTCACGACAGTCTTCAGACCATATTCGAGCCGTCCAATCACCTACTGTCAGGAAATTCTTTAGAAAACTCGGATTTCGCGCAATCGAACAAACCGGTCCAAGGTGGGTATTTATCTGAGATAAAAAGAATTTAGAGTGAAAATCACATGTTACTCAAGTTTCGTTCGCTATTTGCAATGTATGTAAAAAGTATGTTCAAACGAACCCTAAAGTTAATTTTCTCTATTGGCGATTTCCCTTTGCGATTGCATACGAAAACCGTGCCAACATCTGTACCGCACATGAATTTGGTGGGCATTGTGGTTTCATATTCTAAAACTGTAACACCGTACGACCGCGAAATGTCTTGATCATCCGTTTTTACCGGATCAATTAGCAGTTTCTCCAATGGTTCATTCAATTTTCGGGTATCCCACCTAAAATTTTAGAGAAGTGAGTAAAAATCCCTTTTTTTATTTGATTGAAATGAGTAAAAATTGTTCAGTTGCATCAAAAATGAATATTAAATTCCACTTCTTTAGCAATCAACTATATTAATAGTTAAATTATATTAATTTTCGACTCCAACAATCACGATTGCTCACCAAATGATCCGTCCATCGAATGATCCTGAGAAAAATTCCGTTCCAGTTTTCGAATTTATCCACAACACCGAATTGACAGCTTCTTGATGGCACACTTCTCTTTCGCTAATTGCAACCAAACTCTTGTCGACTCGTGTATCCCAAGCGCCAACTTGACCAGATAGAAAACCACTCACCAAAGTGGCTGGATCTTTTGGATTGTATTCTAAGCATATAATCGAACTGGTTGGTTTCAAATTCAACAGCGGAGTGTTTGGATTTTCTGAAACAAGAAGCATCAAATCAATCACATTTGATGGCTCAAATTTGAGTTGAATGAATTTATCCATTAATATTTAATTCAAATTTGCGGCACTAACCAACTTCCCAGATGAATGAATCGCAAGCCACATCGTTTGCATCGGTTTGAAAAGTGGTATCACAATGGGAGACTGCAAGTTTGGTACCACCATCTGGAGACCATGACAAATGTGTGACGGGACGTTTCGGGTTGCACGGATCGCGATAGACGTTGAGTGTTCGAGACGAACATGGTTCAAGCAGCGGAGCCGGTTCACAGTTCTCAAAGAAAGTTTCATAGATATTGATGGCGTTATTTTGAAAAATGCAATGTTCCATCGGCTTAGTTAGATTCATGACTTCTGAAATGAACAATTCGTCTTTTTCGATTTTTCGTCGGTAGCGTGTGGTTTGCTCTGGATCCGAAAGGCAAATATCTTTTGGCCAACCGCCTTCAGTGTGATTGATGCCGTGCGTTTCATACGTTGCTCGTTCGGTGTTCACTTCACTGCAACTCATTTGCTTGGCGAATTGAGTTCCACGCGAAACTGGGTCACGCGGTTTGTACTGCCGTGCAATCTCCTCATCGGGTGGAATCGATACCAACAGCTCTTCTTTTTCACCAAAGCTAAATTGTTGACCAAATTCACGACGCTGTTTGTAATAAACATACTGGCTATCGGGCGTACTCGACATTTTTTCGCTTTTACTTGTCGCACCATTTAACTTTCGAACTGAATTTCAACATAAATTGAATTATACGTATTGAATAAACAGTCATCGCTATGGTGACGCGAGGCGGAATTAGACAACAAGGAAAATGAATTGGACGTTGGTGTTTACAAACAAGAAGCAACATATATATTTCAGAATTTCAATGTTTATTTCAATTTATTACATGTCAATAAGTTCATTTCGATTTATAACAACGTTATTTTAGTGAAACTGGCAAAGAATTTATAACTGAGTAGTAGCAGTTAATCGGCACAATTTTCCGTTATCCAGTCGTTGAACACTGAAACACGTGTAAAAGCATCTGGTTTCCCAATAGCACAAGGATAAGTTCCATAGGACACGATTCCAACCAATTCTTTGCCATCTCCAATAGTCAAAGGACCACCACTATCACCCTATAACGTGCAATTAAAGGCATGAAATCACATTCAAAGCTAAAAAATTGAGTTGAAAAAATAACATTTTGGTTTAAGTGTTTCACACTTACATTGCAAGCACCTCGGAAAAAGAATGAATACGTGCAAATTTCCGTCCTTGAAACTCGAAATCCTTCGTCCCGGCATTTTTCATTCGTAAGCGTTGGCGTAAAAAGACGTTGCAAATCATTTGGTGGACGACCAACTCTGAATAAAATCGTTTGAATTGTAAATGTGTTGATAAAAAATAATCCATATCAATTAATGGTAAGCCTAAAAATTCTACTGACAAAATTACTGTGTTCAATTAAATTAGAGAAAAAAGAATCGAGAATAAATACCTGAATCCATTAGTATATCCCCATCCCGTTAGTGTACAATTTTCGCCGCCACCAATCGTCTTATTCGAATATTTAATCGGTGCAATTAACGGTCCAAATTTAAAAGTGCTGTTTATTTTCAGTACTGCAATATCACTCGAAACCAGTGGCCTGTAATTTGGATGCACCTTAATGTCTCGTACAAAATAACGTTTTCCTTTACCGCCCTTCAACTTATTTGTGCCAGCCAAAATTGATAAACGCTCCGGTTTCGAATGCGCCACACAGTGAGCAGCCGTTAGGATGCATTTTTCTGAGATAATTGAACCGCCACAAATGTGCCTATGTTGGTAGCGTCCAGTCGGAAGGAATCCAATGTAGACGGGCGCTTTTACTTGCAACGAAATTTGGTACGGATATGATCGTGGTGATTTTCTACCACCAACAATTCTTGTTTCATTTTCTGAATTTAAAAAAAAAGTAGAGAAATTTCATCGAAAAAAATCCGAAAAATAATCTTTAAAAAAACGGGGTTTTATTCAACTTTACTCACGGTTCTGTTCAGCTTGAATCAAGCTAATGAGGAGAAGATTAATTGCAATAAGTAATTTCACTATTTTGAACTGGATCATTTTTTCGAGCCAAAAAATTAAACAAAATGTGAAACGATCGCTTTGATTTTAATTGATTTCCAAGTTAAACTGTGCTCTCCGGATGTTTCAGCTAAATATTCACTATACATTTTGAATTGATTGTAATCCGTATATATACCAAATGCATTACCTGTTTTAAGGCGCTTTAACTGAGTGTGTCCAAACCTTGATAAATGTACAATACGCCCAATAACCGTTCTTATCATGGTGCTTATGCATAAAGTGGATATTGTCGGATAAGTTTTTCAAGCCAAATAATACCGTACGATTGCACATATGAAGGCATTTAAAAACTTATCAATTGATAATGCATTCGGAAACCATTATGAAACTATATTCGATTGAGAATTTAGAAAAAGGTATCGGAAACGAACACAAGGCCGAGGTCAGAATTCCGCGATTGATTTGTGATATGAAAGGCCAAATTGCCCAATCAATTTTCTCTAGCAAATACCTCCCGCTTGTATTGCGTTCTTGACTAAAGGACACAACTATGATTAGTTTGTCCGATTTTTACATTGAATTCATTGAAATTGAAACTGATTCAAATTCTCGATAGATTGTTTATAAATAGTAATGTTAAGTGCTTGGGTTGCTAGTCAGTTTTCGAATTTAGAAAATTTCACACATTATTTTCGGTGATTTCAAACTGCTGATCAAATTCATATCAATGTTCGTGATAAATGTAACCAAAAGAGCTAACGCTAAGAAATAAAATACAACAAACGATTATTGGGAGTACAGTTAATTTTCAGTGGTTTCATTTAAGCGATAGAGTATCTGATATACACGGTTTTCGACAAAAACTGCATTTGAAAAACATTTGCTGTTTATTGAAAACTATTTATTTATATGATTAAGATACATGCCATGGTGATTAAGATACATGCATAAAATGTCAAATACGAAATTAGCCGAAGGAATTTTGTTTTCAAACAAATAGTCATTCAAATGGGCATTTGTTCTTTAGAATAATGAATTTTTCTGCTAGAAATATGCCAAAGTGTCATTTTTTGTTCGTTTTTTTTTCTATTTCGTGACTTTGGGCCATTGAACTATTTTCCCTAGCTAAGCCCAAAGATTATTTTTAGTGAAACTTTTTTTGCCGCTTCAATTTTTTCGTTCTGTTGCTCAAGAATAGAATTTAAAGATTAAAGAATTTTGGGAGATTTGATCACAAAAAACGCACTTACGAATCGTAGAAACTGATTCATATGTTATGTATCATGAGAAAATCTCCCGAAAGCGCTTGTTGTCAGGAACCAGCGACTAGTTTTCAAGTGATTTGACACATTTTCTCATCATTTGGTTTACGATTCAAAGGAAGCATTAAAATGTGTTTAAATGGAGAATGAAATGCGCGTACAAGGAATTCGAAAAATGTTCGGTTTGGTTCATGCGAGGGTGCTATTGAGTCAACGATATTGATTTAAATGTCAATGTGTGTATGAGTAGCCGAAGCGATTGACTAAAACCCAAAGTAAACAAATATTACACAGTTTTCACGTGTTTTGAAGGGGAATTTGTGGTTTTTCGCTTGTCATATCCCATGATTTACTGTGCTGTCGTTCGTCTGACATGTTTGTTGTTTTTTTTCGAATGCAACGCGTGAGAATCTTGTGTCAATTGGAATAAATAGAAACACCAACGAGATTATAGAGACTTTTCGACGTCAGAATTTCAATATTTGCTGAAGAAACAAATTCATTTTGAATCCACTGATTTTCACGGTGACAATTTTGATTGGTGTGAATACAAACTCATGTTAAATTTATCAATTGTAAGATTTTTATTCATTTTGTGATCAATTTCTTCTTGGTTTGTTAATTGATCACATCAACAATTGTAGACATGTGTAACTCTTTGAAAAACTCTGGTAAAATCGCCTTTAGTCGGCACAATTCTCAGTGATCCATGATTCAAACTCTGAAACTCGTGTATAAACATCGGGCCTACCCATTGCACAAATGGCTGTACCATATGACACTACGCCAACAACTTCTTGACCATCGCCGATCGTGAGAGGACCGCCTAAAACATTCAATTAAACCATGAAATTATATTCGTATTTTCATATTTTAAAAATGAAATCAAGGAGTCAAACCAGAGTCGCCACCGCAAGCTCCTTGCAAAAAACGTGAATAAGTGCAAATTTCAGTGTTGGTAACATTCATGCCATCTTCACGACACTTATCATTTGTGATTGTTGGTAAAAATGCTCGTTGCAAATCATTTGGCGGAAAACCAACACGGAATGGATTGGTATAACCCCAGCCAGTAAGTGTACAATTTTCGCCACCATCAATTGCGTTGCCCGAATATTTGATTGGTTGAATTTTGTCCCCATATTCAAAAGTTGTATTGATTTTCATAACAGCGATGTCACTCGTTACCAGCTCTTGATAGTTGGGATGCACTTTGATCTCTCGTACGTAAAATCGTTGACCACCACCGCCTCTTAACTTATTTGTACCGGCCAAAATCGACAAATCTTCGGGTTTATAGTCAACTACACAATGCGCTGCAGTCAGAACACAGTTCTTGGTCACGATAGCACCACCACAGTTGTGCGTGAATTCAGTACGACCAGTTGGAAAGAATGCGATATAAACGGGAACCTTCACTTGCAACGAAATTTGATATGGATATGGACGTGGCGCTGTCTCCCCACCTACGATTCGTGTTTCTTTTTTTGGTGCATCTTCTATTTTACCACCAACGACTCTTGGATCTATATGGGGAAGGTCTTTAAAAATCGAGACTTATTTTAATAAATTTGAGACAACAATTTTGCTTGTCCAGCTTATGGAGTACATAAATATGTAATGCATAAGTCTGTATCTAGTTCAATCATTTGTAATCAGTTTTTCGGAAAAAACTCAAAATTATGCATTTTTCTGAAAATCACTCAAATCTTTCTCAAAATAATCACACTTTTACTTATTTTCCACACTCACCATTCGATTCAGCATGCACCCAAGCAAACAGTAAAATTACTAAACCAACTAAATGCATCGCGTTACGTTTTATGCAGTGTTCAAATTAAATCTGTGGGAATCGGCTTAGATTTTTGTTTGAATCGGTGTCAAAGAGATTCTGTGCGGTTGTAAAATTACGGGTTTGTCAATATATTCTAGTTCAGAACTGTTTATTTGAGCTAATTGCTCAGTTTTTTCGAATTGATGTTCCACCACAGTATTTATACTGTTCATTTGGATGCACGACCGCCTACTAAACCGATTCATTAGCCTTGATATTGTAAAAAAAGCAAAAAAACGCGAATTTTCTTATCACGGTGTTTATGCATATATGCATAACGCGAATTTTATCTAAGCGATTTATTAGCCGAATGAGAATACAAATCACATCAAAACGAAATTGAACGAAACAAGTGACGGCGTCAAAAAACCTATAAGCAATTAAAATGCATTGATCACATGCAGAAAAATGTCATGGTCATTGAACAGAACAGAGACATAAATAGTGATGCAGGAAAAAAAAAGGTGAAATGACATTGAATTCGATGAAGGAAGAATTGTATGCACTTTTTTTTGTCTGCCAAACTTCTTTTCGCAAAAAATTTCACTCACGTACGATATTATCATCATGTAGATATCATAGGGTTCTGTAATAAACGAATGCCGTTCTCACTCATTGCTGGCTGTGTGCTCATAAACGATTTAACTTCGATGTTTCATACGTCATATGATAAAAGTGACGCTTCACAACCAAGTGGAATATCAAAACCATTTGTCAATAATTGTCATTTGCTGTGCGAAAAAAGTGCAAGTAAATGAATTTCATTTGCATAATAATTCATACTGCAAGTAACTGTAACCCAGTGTTTCCAGTCATTTTGCTCGCTGATATATGCAGTACTTTTCCACTAGGTGGTTTTGATGCGTTCAATAAATCAACCTTTGAAGTGCATCAAAACCAAGCGTTTGTCATTTTAATTCCAGGAACCGTTCGAGATTTGTCAAAGCGTTCGATAAACAGTTTCCAAATTGAGCACAAGGTTTGATGGAAAAGGTTGAATTCGTCTAATTAAAATTCTACCCATGAAAAATGTATGCCCTTTCAATTTCAATGCGTCCTTTGCGTGTCCTTTTGCTTTCGTTTCAATCGACAGCGATATATTTTACCAAGAATTTCGATTTGGGTTCAGTCGATTTTCCTTTGCTTTGATATTAAATTGTAATCAGTTTGTTTGCTGTCGCTGTTCCATTGTAAATGAAACCAATTTGAATGTCATGGCTGTGAAGTCTAAATTTAGCTAAGCGCGTCAGATAGTATTTGGTATTCATTGTGTATCACACATTAATGATATGTATTACATAAACTTCTTATCGCCGAATTCCACCGTTTTTCCCCGTTTATTTATTTACAGTTGTTTACTTATTTATTTTTAATTATAAAAACATTCATCGAAATTCGCTTCTTTCTCTTGATTCGGTCGACGTGTGTTTAATTAAGCGTTGATACTCGAGTCATTCGGGTATGTTATACTACCTTTTGATGCGTTGACACATTGATCCCTCTTCTTAATTATATAAATAAAGCCCGTCGCAACAAACACATACGCTCGTCGTTCAAGTGGTGTTTGAAGTATTCCACTCCGATTTTTCATTTGCGAATGGTTCACTTTAATGATGTTTGGTGACACAGCGACACGTGTGCTACATATTTTGATCCTGTCAACAATTTGATTAAACTATTTGCTCGGCGTAGGGGATTCGTAGAATCAGTTCTTTATTTGCATTCGGTTGATGGAATATTTGAAAATGTGCAAATTCATTGGTCGTAATTTAAAATAATGGATGAAAAAAGAGAGTAGCCAATGGGGAAAAAATGCTTCGATTCCATTGCATTGCATCGGCACCGGTGATAATTTCAAGTGAAAAGATAAAAACAAATAAATGAGCAGAAAACTGACACTCTTTTTTTGTATGTGTGTATGTGAGTATGGCTATGTGAACGCATTGTGCTGAAAATATTGAAAAGTCCATACAAAAAAAAGGTTCAGTGGAAAAATTATTTCACAAATTTTAACGATTGAAAAAAAGAGCGATGATGAAATTGATGAGTTTCCAACGCGCTGGAAAATGCATCGTGTAAAATCGCTGCGTAATTTGAATTGAGTTACACGGCATATCGTCGCAAAAAATCCCTGTGTACCAATAATATTTTATCTGTCTCGCATCGATGCATTCGCATTTTTAATGGTGAACATTTCATCATCCATGAAGAAATGCATCGATTAATTCAGGAAAAACAATGTTATATTTTATTAAATGGTCAGAAAAAAGTCGGAATGTTTTCATGCTTTTTTTTTGTTCTCTATTGATAGTTTCATGCGCATGAGTTGGCTTTGACCGTTTGGTTTTGATTTGTTTTTAATAGAGATGTTTGGAAAATTGGATACGTTTAGGCATCAAATGAAATGAACAGGCGTTACTATTTGTTTAGTGTTGATTATTTGTTGAAAACGAACGTACTGCTGATGACCTATAATTAGAATGAAATCATCGTCTTTCGAATCGGTCGCGATTCGCTTTGGTCGCTATTCCACCATTTGCACAGCACGATATGGCCTTTTGCTATGCTATTGGCTTCTTGATCACATTGGATTAATTCAAGGCAATAGAGTCCGTATGGGTTGAGTTCTCTCCTAATGTTGAGTTCGCTAGAAGCATTTGAACAAAAGCAAAGAGAAAGAATATTCTTCTGGTCAAGAGAATGTTTTCTTCATCAATGGGACAAGTCGAAAATGTCGATGGATAGTACCAGAACACCTGATAATTTCGAAAAAAAACTGAACCGTTAAACGCATGCTGTGAGTGAATCATTGTTAATCATAAGCACGTTCCCGGTTACTTATTCGGGATGAAGAAGAAAATCATTTCAAATTGGTTCAAATTCTTCATTAATTTAATAAAATTAATGATTTGTGTCAGTTCTTCACAATCACCGTGTATTTTTCTCTCTGGTTGCTGTTGTTGCTCGTCAATTTCAAGAAACCTAATGACTTTTGAATGGTTCTGATTGAGTTATCGACACAACGAAAAGTGAATGAGGGTAAAGCAACAGCGTCAACAAATGCTATGAGATCGTTGAATTATCACATTTTGTTCGTGCCCAGTAATTATATTGTCTAAATTGAATGACGGCCGAAACAAATTTCATATTACACATTCAGAATCATTCCGACTGTTTTGTCATGTTTTTTATTCCTCTTCAAAAGGTGTTTTCCAAAGTATGTTTCACAAATGTAAATCGATAAATACATGTACGCGTTCTGTGTTTTTTTTTTCACTTAATATACCCACATTTGGCTCAGTTCGAAAAGGTTGACTGTATTTGTATCGCCTTGCAACCTAATTAATCAAACGAACACGAACAATGATTAATGAATGCACATATCGAATATTGGGAAATATCTGAAACGAAAGCTGTTAACTTGTTTAGTTTAAAACAAGCATTCAGTCTCGAACCGATTTTTTGCCGGCGCATTTTTATTGGTTCCATTCAAAGTGTAATTATTATCCAACTGGAATCTTATATTTGACTACAACACATTGTTTCATCACAATTAAAGTTGAAAGTTTTTCAAAATAATTTTTGGATTTGGCTAAGCTCCAACGAAAAGAAAAATAAATATTCCAGGGAACTACATAAACTTCAAGCAAACACCAAAATTGAATTGGAGAAAAATGTGAGTGATACAACGTAACAACGTAACATCCAAACATAATCGTATGATTTTTTTGTGGCAAATAGTTGAGAAGTACTTGCAGCGTGTTTATTGCCCCGAGGACAACGAACAATTTATAGAAAATCAAGCGAAACAGAAGACAATTAAAGCACATGTTGTCAAATGAAGATTTTTATTCATCTATAAAGTTGGCAAAAATAACCAAAATCGACTGTCAATCGTCGTATTTTACACGCATTTATTATCGAAGGTTTTGAGTTCTTGCTTAGTATTCTACCACAATGGATTCTCAATCGGTATAATCATTTTGTATGCGAAATTATTTTTGGAACAAAATTTATGCATATTTATCACCTTGATATAAACCGTTGAACCATTTCGTTAGTGTATAGTACAATACACAAATGAACACATAGCTACTATAGTTTGGTGTTATTGGCACCTATTGGTATGCAGAACAATTGAATATTGTTCAAGTTTTGTGATATGTATAAATGCTCCACTTAGGAAACTCCAATCGTTTCTTCGAACTCATAAAGTTAATTTCTGAAAGTAACGATTTGATTATAAAATTTTCTCATTTTAGACGGGTTTGTTATATTGTGGCTCCTGGCCAGTTCAACGCGACGAAATTTCATAACATCAGACGGAACAATGAAAGACATCGAAATCGAAAACCCTTTCGACCTCACATCAAAATGAATGGCATCACCGCGGTCTGCATGCAATGTAATTTCGAATGTGTATTACTGTGCGTAAGGTGATCGGTAATCGATCGCGTTTTGTACTTTTCACCTCAATACAAAACGTTTCGCATTTCGTACACACGCACAACAATTGCCCGGTTATTCGTCGCTGAAACAAAAGGCATAGCAATTCGAAATTGAACTAAAGCTCAGTTTCGTGTCCCAATGATTGAAAAATGAATGCATTGCGAAGGGTTTACCAACTTTATAGACTCATTTAAGTCCGACTCGCAGCTAATTTGTGACTTTTTGAACCTAATTTCCAGGCGATCTAAAATTTCGATTTGGATTGGAATGCAAATTATGCAAAATCAAATTATCATTTTCATGTTTGTGATTAACCTATTTTTCTTCACCTTTAACTATTGCTAAATCAATTTGGAATTCTGGCGAAGAGATCAAGAAATGAGACGTTCTTTCCTGTAATTTTCTGAATGAAGGAGGAGAAGAGGAGTTGATTTTTATTCTATTTCACGGATTTCAAAAGGTAAACGAAGGTAAACCTTTTTCTTCATTCATGAAATGAAAATATTGCTTTTTTGACCATCGACCCATCACGAGTGTACCTACAATAATAAGTCGACATAAAAAGAAAATTGAAAATTTCAATTAAACATCGCTTGAGACTAACTCAAACACATAAAAAATAACGAAAACAAAAATCAAAATTGTTTCAGTGAAAAACCCATTATTTTATCACTATCGCATTATCGCATCTCGATGGAATCTTTTCTTTTATCATGCGCCACGAAAAACCCGAGAACAATTTGGCCGTAATAAAGATGCATTGAAAAAATGAGAAAAAAGAGCCGAGAGAGAGTAGTCGAATGTGTAATCAGGAATGTGGTGATTTATGTGCGGGAAACGAAAAAGAGCGAAAAAATCACATAAAAGTGATAGATAAGCGCCCCAAAGCCAATATCTCGGTGGAAATCCAATGCTGGAATAAAGTAAAAAAAACTGAAACTGCAATCAGAAAAGGACGACGGGCGTTGAACGACATATCTGCAGTCTATGCGACCCCGTACAAGACACAAGCGCATTTTTAGTTCACATTCAACCGCATAAAACACGCATCCATACATATACTACACACGAAAGAAGCATAAATTGAGGGAAAGTAATCGTTTTTGTCTTAGTCAAGGCAGGCAGAAAAAAACGGCCGTATCGATTTGACAGAGAGAGAGAGAGAGAGAGTGAAAAAAAATCGTGACGGGAGCCACACATGGTCGAAAAACACGTGAAAGCCTTATCGAAATTTTGGTAGGTCATAAATTTCATTTTAATATCTTCATAATTCGTCGTCTGCTGCATCGTCCGACATCGTTGAGCTCGGATTCATTATTGCATGGAATAATATTTTGGGCGCTTTGTGAAAAACGAGATGGAACAAAGCAAAAAAAAAACTTGATCGAGACTTTCTCGACTTGAGAAAGATAAAAAAGTATTCGTTCATATCGTTTTATGAATAAAATAATATGGCCTTTAGATAAACGTAAAAACACGTCGATAGACTCGTTTTTTTAATGCAACGATAATTCATTCAATGATTCAATACAACATTTTCTCTGTGTGCAATGTTCAAATTAATTGTTCGGAACAGATTTGAAATATGTTGTAAAGTAGTTTTGGCTTGTCTTGGCGCATGTTAATTTGTCGTCATACACACATACTCCACACAAACACAACACACATATTTGCCGAAAGGTTCTATTCAAATTTAACGGTAAATAGCGCAATTTTGCCTCATTTCCATATTCATTTCCATCGCGAAATAGTCACACAACTCAAACATGACACTTTTATTGTACATGTCAAATGAGCAAATTTATTAGAAACGAAGGCAAGAGTATATTAAAGCCATACGCAACCACATATAATGCCCGTTCTCGTGTACTACTCGGTCGCTGATAGTTTCGAGAGAAAGAGACGGCAAAAGAGAGAGTGAAAGAGAGAGGAAGAGAGCTAGAGCAGACATATTACATATTCATTGCGCTTTTACATTGTTTGATTTATTCACTGGCGCTATTTGGTGTAAAATTGCACTAATTCATATTCCGACGGCGACGTTATTGCAACAATTCATTTGGATTGTGTGAGCCCGTGTGTGTGTGTTCTTCGTATGGATATTGGTTGAGCAAGAAAATTCATAATAGCGGTTTTGTTCTTGAGGATCATGGGAATGTCCTAAATTCAGCCAATTTGCATGCAATTAAACTACTTTCATTGCGATAACTACCGAATCGGTCGTCGTATTGGTATGATTCACCGCTAAGCGGAAGCAACTAATATATTCAACCCTGCCAACGTCGAACATACTTTCAATCTTCATATGCCGCATATTTATCTCTTCACTTTGTCGTGAATACTAATTCGACCGATTAAATTCGTTACCAAAATATTTCCGATAAGTTTTT
This sequence comes from Sitodiplosis mosellana, assembly GCF_009176505.1. Classification (NCBI taxonomy): domain Eukaryota; kingdom Metazoa; phylum Arthropoda; class Insecta; order Diptera; family Cecidomyiidae; genus Sitodiplosis; species Sitodiplosis mosellana. The sequence goes on from NW_022595244.1 coordinate 5,267,861, forward strand.
CGTATGGCCCCTCCTCAAGTAAAACAATAACATCTCCCGCGATTTGTTCTTCGCCGCTTGCTTTTTTCCCCAACAATGTTTGTTTTGTTTTACACAGCCAGTTTAAATTGAGCGTCGACGACAATAAATAATGTGTTTGCGGTTGACTAAAGCATACTTTTTAGCTAATTTCACTATTTTCAGCATCGTTTTTTAGCTTCATCACGGTAATAAAGCGTTGAGGCACGATTTCGAAAAGTTTCCAACTAATTGAAAACAACATACGGAACACACCCGTAATTTATTGTAATAAATCACACATGTGGATCAAGCCAGCACAGAGAAGAAGATGAAAAAAACACACACCACGAGCACTGGAAATATGAACGTGAATTCAAGTCTAAATCCTTTTTTGTCGCATTTTCATTGCGTTCCGTTCAGTTCTTTAATATACTCTATATATATTTTCTCTCCGCTTCTTATTAATATATATTTCAATTTAAATCGGCCATAAATATTACGAGCGAGAGACGATCCATGTGTGGTTTTTCAACTTGTCTCCGAACGCACAGGAGCCACACATGACCCACAAAAATCATCCCCACACTGAATTTCACTCGAAATGTGTATGAAGATTAATTAACATTACGTTTGTGTTTGTGTGTTGGTTTGGTTCGTGTTTTAAATGAGTTATTTGTTTTTAAAACGAGTGTAATTAGTCACGTGAAATTATACAAATTGATTTATTCCGAGTGGGACACAACAAACAATCCAGTCATATTTCAACAGAGAAATACCTGCCGTCGGACACAAAATCGATGAAATTTATTCGATTTTAATTCTTTCTGACGTAAAGCATACATGCGCTTGATAAGCACGGCTTATTGAGATGCTAGCTTAGGCAAAAGACATCGATTTGTTGTAGAAAATTGTTCAAAGTGAAGAATTTTTTCCCTATTTTAAAATTGAAATGATTCAAAAATGTCTTCATTGAGTCAAACTCAGTTCAAATTTTAATATATTGTCCTCCTAGAAGAAGGAAGTTTCCCGGTGTAATTTCTCATTGAATTCATGCTGAATCCATTGAAACGTTAATGCAAATTCACATTACCATGCATCTACTTGATGTGCTATTAGCTGGCAAAATGACAATAGGCTTTTAACCACAATGACTCGGTATGCACGGTGTACGCATCCTGTCAATTTGTCTGAACTTAAAATGTTCGCATTTTGCATGCATTTGCGGTTTTTTTCAATTTGATACGCATCTTATCGCATCAACGAGTAGATAACACTTGAAATTCATGGAAGCATCCACTTGATACATACACGACAATTGCACTGCACTCTCCATACATTTTTCAAGTGGAAGCAACTCATTATGGGCTGTTGTTTGATTTTCATTTTATCATCGATGCTCTTGATGATCTCGAATTTAAATCGAATTTAAAATGGATCCATTCGAAATGGAATCTTTTTGTCGAGGTCGATGTGATGGTTTGGCGGCAAGAAAAGTGGGTTAAATGTATTTCATGTTATGGCTTTTATTGAAAGAGTTATGAATCCACTTAACGCAGACTGCACCCCATTTGATGCTGTTTTTTCATTCATTCTTCTCCTTTTGTTTTGCCGTAACAATAAATAATAATAATTGTTTAACATGTTGTGCGTGCATCAAGCGAGCGAGTGAGTGCTCAACCCAAGGAATCGTTTCGCTGTTCTTAATGGCATATTTGCTTAATGTGTTTGAGATGAGTCGAGGAACATCGACCGAAAGAACAGATAATGACAAACACTTACATATGTCGTTACATTTGTTACCGCATCCACTTTGATAGCCGACTTTTTTGGGTGTTTTTTTGTCTAATGAAGACATGAACCGATACAAACACATACATGGAGTTTCTGATTAGAACCTTAAAATGAAAACACACTGCATATCAATGTTGTGGTACGGTATAATGTGTTACACATCCAGAGCAGGCAGATCCCCACATGCTGTGTCACTTTGATATTCACATCATGTTGCCATTAAATCATCGTCACTATATCGCGCAATCAATGGCAAAAGGGAGAGCAAATGCACAGGATGAACAACGATATCCAAGCAGAATGACAATATTTGCAATAGTGACGTCGTCGCGCTCAAACCATAAGAGACTCTTCTCTTTCCGGCAAATCATGTATGCTTCATGCAACAATTTTCAAGATTCAAACCGTCCTCATTCACATTAGCAACAATATGTACTGTTGACAAGACGTACATGATACGATGCGCCTCTTACCACATTCACGTTTCAGTCTCGTTCTAGTGGTAAATTTGTTGCATTGTTTACTTCGGCAATCGATTTTAAAGTCTTGTTCCGTCAATTTTAAAGACGACGCATCACAAAGTTAACGGCAAATATTTTACTAAGACGTGTACTGCACACTTTCACATTTTCATATGTAAATAATAGAATTTAATCACTTTATCGGCTGTAACATATTTAACAACGAAAATGTTAGGCTAAGGATAATTGCACATGCAAATATTTATTAAATGGAGCGTCTTCTCGAGTTTATTTGTTCATCGATTTTGGTTTTTTTTTTTGCGAAAAATTACATTTTAATCAATTTATCTTCCTGTTTATTTTGATAAAACTCCCTTTTTATTATAATGGCAAATCTTCGGATAAACCAAAGAAAAAATATGCGTTAAAAAGGAGTGAAAATCACTTATCGCTTATCCTCAGAAATATTTTATCACTTTCAATCCTCGTGAAATGTTTTTTTAAACGCCGTTTTTTCGTGGGAATCTATTGCTCGACATGTGTCTTCACATATTTACACATATTGAATGTAAAATAGATTGGATTACATATGACAACAATAACGCACCACCGCATCGTCGTCGTCGTCGTCGTCGCCGTCGTCGTCGTCGTCGTCGTCGTCGTCGTCGTCGTCGTCGTCGTCGTCGTCGTCGTCGTCATTCATTGCCTTACCCCAAAATCTCATATGTGAGCATTCCTCGTTTGAACACCAAGTCTCCATGGTATCGTATATTATTTTCGGTTAGAGTGATATGACGGCGTCATTGCAACATCATCGTTCAGCAATACAGCTAAGGCACCTAAATCACAACATGCTATTAAGCGATTAACTTATTCCTCCGGCTGCGGAAATGATATCAATTCAAAGTGTCGGTTACAAGAAAATTTACTCTTTTTTTCGCTTATATTATTATTCCTTTAACTTATTCAATGGAATTAATCGTATCGCAAGCGAAGAAGATTGAAAAGAAAGGAATACGATGTGAATGCGACTCGTACATACATACCGACATCGATACCACCACCACCACCAAAAGGAACTGTTCAGAAGGATTTTTTTTCCTTTGCCGTTTCGGAAATCGCTTCACACATACTCACACTCAATACACCAAGGAAAAATAAGAAATCGTACGCGCTCGTTTATTGTCTTTTAATTTATCGGAAACAAAAGGAAATCTCATGCGATTTTTTTTCATTTGTCGCTGGGGTTTATTTCTGTGCAATGTGCGCGAGGATCCGGATCGAATAACAATCATTTCGTCGACGTGATACGACACATTTAACCCATTCCGAATGGATTGCAACGTTATAAGGTCTCTCTGTGAACGTTTTTCGATTAACCGAAGCCAGTAGCTTAACAAGAATCAGTCAATGAACATCACCGTATTTTTTATTTCACGATCAAATTTATTACGAACGAAGCGAATACACGTGTAAAGAAGAAGAAGAAGCAGAAATTCATGAGCGGATATGTCCAAAGCCTATTTATTACATATGATATGATGCCGTTGAACTGCTGTCGCTTTATTAAAATCTTGATAATAATATAAATTTTCCATATTTTTAAACTTCTCATTACTGTGCGCATTCCACTGACGACGATGTCGACGACAACGAACAGAAGGAAAAAGTAACCACAAATCCGAAACACCTGTCAACACGTGCAAAAATTTAATATGATGGCACACCACCTCGCTCGCATAACAACCAAAAGCCACAAAGAGCGAAAAAATTGATTAACATTTTTATTGACGAGAGGAGGTGGAATGAATGCGATATACCATTTCCACACAATTGCATCGTGGTTAACATGTGGCACACACACAAAAGAGGTGTTATCGTCCTCTTATCGCAATGCGCTTAATATTTGAATGGAATCGACTTTTTTTTGCAAAAAATTCATTTAATTCCATTTTATTACAAAAATGCATTGATATTTAATGAATAATTTCCAAGATCCATATTCATATAAAATTTTACAGCTCAACTGTTGTCAATATCGCTTTCATTCGCTCATATCTACGAATTTCATTCACATGTGAGTCATTTTTATTCCAACTTTATAAAAAAGGCACAAAAATTATGATAATTTTCTGTGTGTGTATGGCGAAATTGAAATGATACATTTTTATTAGCATTGATTTTCAGACGATCACTTCAACTGTATTCTATTCGAAATCAAGTCAAACTGGAAAATCCAGTTGTGAAATTAATAAAAATATTTGAAGCAAATTTACTCTAGTTTCTTGGAGAAAATAGGTCTTGACCGAGAGGGAACACGACAATTGTTTCGCATATAAATCGTCTTCTCCCTCTTTCTATCTCACTCTCTTTCGCTTAGTTCATTTCGATGTGATTTTCAATCTTGGCCAAAATCAAAGGTAAAATTAGTGCCAAATCCAGTTCTTCGTTTCTTTTTTTTGTTATTCAAAAATCACCAAAAACGAAGAATGATCTAGTTTCTATCAAATATTTCTACCATTAGGATAGAAAACGGTCAAAGATTTCGGTAGCAAATTAACGTAACGATACAATGGTGAGGCATACTTCGAATTGAGCAGCCCCTTTCAGTTGCAACAGATTTCGTGCAACACATTTTTGTGGGTTTCTCTTTCCATTCAATTTCTGGTAGATCGAAAAATCTGTGGAAAAAAGTCGAAGCAACTGTCTATATATTGCTTGTTGATGTGTGGCAGCGTGTGAACCAAAAACCAAATTACAACAACACAAATTCATCACACACATAGCCAGCGTACACTAGCATGAACGGCAGTCAGAATGTAGAAAACAGAAAAGAAATTCCAATAACAAAAAACATGTTTCAATTTATGTAGTTCCGGTTTTAAATTACATGAGTCGCAATGCAACGTCATAGCACTTCTCTTCGTCCAGTGTGCATGCGAACATTGAATTGCATTGACGAACACGGATCAATAGATAGAGAACGAATGAACGAACGAAAAAAGACACGACAGAACTATGAAAAGGAAAAGCACCATTGACTTTCTCTTTCATTCTCTTTCTTTCGTTCGCTCATTCGTTCGTTCGCTTGTTAAAAGGACTTGGATTTTTACTCTGAAGTTCCCTTGCACTGCAGCAAAAATTGTATAATTATAGCGTTTACTCCTAATTTTATTACGTTTTAATTTTGTTGTTTGTATTTTTACAATTAGGGTGAAAGTAACAGAAAAAATAAACGTACAGCCGCTTTGCTTTGAAAGCGGAGAGAAACCGAAAAAAATGTAGCGGAAAAACAAAAACAAAGCCAAACGAAATGACGGTAAACGATATAGATCGATTCGTGTGATTGAAGCGAAGGGGATGCATTCATCGACATGTTTTGATATGAACAAAAAATACAATAACAAATCGTCTTGCACTCAGACGCAGGATATATCCACAGAATAGTTTTTGAGTGCCACACATTTTTTGATCATTTGATATTTTTTCACGATTATTCTATTTCACATCCGATTTTTTTTTCTGTTGCCGCTACGATGTAGGTAGCATTCTCTTTTCCCGATTGACGAGGGGTTTATTCCTTTGGTAGATACATTGTCTTTTGTTAAACTAATTTGGATTCATTCAATATTTTGACTTGATTTTTACCGAACACAAGCAGCTTATCTGATTGACAGATTCGACGTCGATCTGAACCTTCGGGTTTTAATTGACTTTAAGATCATATTTGCTCTTTTTCCGTTGGATTTTTCTTATTGTAGTGATTTTTTATCATTCCGCCACGGAAGATGGAAACTTGAACTCAACTTTTTTTGCTCTGAATTGTGGATTATTTTTGCTTTATTCTATTTTGTTCTTTTGCTATTCTATTGACTTTCGGACCGAGAGTCGAGATCTCACTAAAGCAAAAACTGGCTTCACTAAAACATAGACTTTTAACATCATTTTCCAAAACGATTTATTCTCGTAAGCTAATAATGCGCCAAAACTCACACTCACATTCATTCATTACTAATTTGTTCACAGCTCCCGAATCAACAATATAAAGCACATGCGGTTGAAAATGATGCAATTAAGTCTTTACACACCCACAAATTAGCCATTTGTCCCGAATGGCAGTAGCCACATTTCTGTTTTGACTTCTTCGTTTTCTCTTTTTTACCGTTGTCCGCATCTTTATTTAAGCACTGCACATGTACGAGTTATGGCTTCATTTGTTTCTGGCAGATTTTATGGTAGACATTGTGTCGAGCATGTAAAGACGACCCAATTGAAAAGAAACGAACAAAAGATAACGGAATTTCAGTGCCAAAAAGAGTGCCATTTAAACACAATTAAATGGCCTGTTTGAATGGTCTCTGGGCTGAAACGAAAAAGTTTGATATCTAAACCGTTTCTATTTAAATTTTTGGGTTACTTTTCAAAGTAATTCTAGTGCATGTTTTCATTGTTATTGAGGTTTTTGTTGTAAGCTAATTGTCACACTACACAATACTTTTGTACGTTGAAGGAGGTAGAGAGCGCAGAACAAACATTCACCAAAAATAAAACGAGCTTGAACATTGTTCGACCAACAAACACCACATCGAAAGGTAGGTAATTCTCTAAAACATATAGCGTCACCAAAACGGAAACGAGCTATAAATTGGAACCGGACCCAGACTGACCAAACGCAGTTGGTCAAATGATTCATGATTAGACACCCACTGAACCAGCAAATAATAAATGACACAAGTAATTCAAAAGACTGACAATGGGCAGAATGCCCACACAACATTGTCTTGTTTGGTGTTGATTGATTCAGTATGATCCATTGTGTAGCTATTTTCGTCCATTCAGAACCAAAGTCATCCTTTGGCAAAGTCGAAAAACACAATTAAACCATCAAATCTTTTAGTCTAAATGTGACGCGTGCCTTTGATCTTGCGCCAAAGATTTCGTTTCGCTAAAAATGCCGTTCAATTATCTCAGATCCGACATTACTGCTGTAATTCATCGCAACAAAAGCATAACCGAGAATCCATTGTGAAGCAGGTGAAGACATGAAAAACTGTGTGCTTATCACTTCACCCGTAAAAATGCGTCCGCACAATGGTTAAAAGACAAACAATTAGCAACCCCTTAATTGTGCGTGCAACTATACAATTGAATTGAGTCATAAGTTATTTTGTATTATCTCGTTTTTCTTTCTTCTTTTTCTTAACATCAATTTGTGAAACCAGAAGATGCTGCGGTGATCGTGCTGCGTGTAAATTCAACATTTGATCTGTGCCAGATCAAAATCCTTTCATCCTTTGTTATCTTAAGTCAAAGTTTATTCTCGTTTTCTTTTTCATACATTTTTCCACTCTTTTCCGCGTGAACTATGCTCTATAACTCGGAGGAATGTGGTGCAACAGCATCAGTTCTGTTGTATTGTTTGCCATGTATCACAAGTTCAACTGAATTGGTTGGTAATCAATTGAAGGGGTAAGTAACCAAAATCACTGCGTTTGTGTCTAGTTCACAAACGCATTTATAGGGCATGCGGCTTTACTCGTTTCTGCTCATCGTGTTCTTTCATCTCGAAAACGAGGTGAGATTGCTTGTGAAGTCAGCGTTTCATTGGGAAAGAGGCGGCATCTCAGGGTTGAAAGTTTAACGGGAATTATTTCATCATTTTTTTCGTCTGCGTCGAGATTCTCGACTCGAGATGAAGAATAAAAAACGATTCTGAGTGTCAATGATGCATGTCAGTGTCTTATAATCTTCGACCTGCTCAGAAAAAAGGGTGCATTTTTTCAATAGATTCTCTCTTGTATGACCGGAGATTTTTTTTCTTCGCTACAAACGATGTTTACAATAATTTAGTGAAATTAGGGAAAATATTTATGACTTGGCGTAAAAAATGAGTTTTGAGAACGGTTTAGTTCCATTTCTAGTTATTTTACCCTTTAAAATATCGATTTTTGACAAAAAAGCAAGTTTTCAGCAATTTTGCACAGTTTCCGAAAACTTATCAAGAATATTGAGTTTCTTTCAGCAGTTTTTTTCTTCTCTCGGACGGATTTTTTCCCTTTTTCACGCCTTTTGAGTGAAACAGCGAACGAAAAAAAAATGGAGCACTTTGAAGGTGTTGATGGAAACAAGATGTGATTGAAGTGAAACGGGAGACGTTACTCAATTACATCGCGTGAAGGAAGCGACAACACTCACTGTCATCGAAACAGATTGACGAAACGAATATTGAGTTACACGTTTAGCAATTTGTCTATTCCACACGTATGTGGCGAGGTGCGGTATGGTCGTGTGCATTTCATTTGCAACTGTAACATTGTCCTCTTTTCAGCTCTGTTCGATGGTTTTTTATGATGTTTTCTGAATGTGTCGTTCAATTGATGACAACTCTGGTGAATTTATGCATGACATGAGTGAAGCGCATCTCGAAATGGGTTGTGTTTCAAAAAGTGTCTGAGTGTTTGTATGAGTATTTCCCGCTTTTTATTCATTCCAGCAATGGCATAGCGAGGCATGAGTTATTGAATTTGTACGTGTGATATCAAGTGACGAATGCATTGGCAACACAACAGAAAGTGACGTGTGTTTGTTTCTCAATTTTCACATCATTTTCGAACTCCGTTGTTTTTTTTCTTCTTCATCCATGTGCTCTATTTTCAGTCAACGAATACTGGGAGATACATTCGACAGAATAAATGAGAAAATATTAAATAATAAATGAACGTCGTAAATCGTTGAACAACTTATTTTTCTCTCAATTTTCTTGAAAATGTTTTGTAAATGCCGAACGAAGAAGTTTGCATTCAACAGAAAATTGACTCGTCGCTCGTTTAATCGTTTGTAATTTGTGATGTGTGCAAGCGAACGCGCTTGCTCGCTAGCCCGCGCGCGCGCGCGCTCAATCTTGTTTAATATACTCATTCTGGGATTGTTTGCATCGTCGTTCATTTAATGAGTACCAATCGACATATTCCGTTTCAGAACACACACATTTCGAAAGGAAAACAGTTCCGTTTTTCGTGTGCATGCTATTTATGTTTGTCATCATCGTAACATTCGTTCCGTTTCGTTTTTGAAAGGAGTAATTATCTCGTGCAACACATTTTCTAATTGGTAAATTTGTGATAGATTCATGCGGTTGGTGTTGTTGTTGTTATTTTTTCTGTTGGTTTGTATTCAAGCAGCTAATTCGTGTGAGCGGCTCACTCATTTATTAATATAGCAATTATGGATATAAACTTCTTTTCCTCTCTCTCTCTCGATCTCGTTATGTTACTTCTTCGTTCTCATTTTGAATGCTTTTTCTTCTCAAGTTTCTCGCGTCAGTTTCGTTGAAATGTAAACAGCAACATTTTTAGCCCGAATGACTATTTAGCTGTGAAGCTAATCCATCAGTCAGTGCTGAAGTGTTTCTCATTCGATAAATCATGTAATGCTTGCGGGCCGCCGCATTCTCTCTTATATCGGGAAAATGAATTATGAACTAAATTATGATGACGATATAATTAGTTAGCGGTTTAGCCAGGCTAATGCAAACGTGTGGATATTTGAAACGTGCAATTTTAACACTAAATCATCAAGAATTTATGATGCAATGCAATTGAATGCGAAACATTTGTACGCCGTTTTTTCTTTCGTGCTTCGGTTTTGTTCTCTCAACTCCTTCCTCATTGATATCGACATTCTCACATTGGTGCTAAATGGAATTAAGATGTTTCGAGGCGTAAATGCATCATTATCGTTGTCAACATATTGTCTGCATTGTAGTGCTGTAATGCACCACTAATTGCTGTAATGAGATTTCTTCAATTTGTGTGCAACAACAGCGTGGATATTTCATTCATTATGACGCAAATCCATTCGTCGGCAGATTCTGTTTAGCATGTGCAATGACAAAACAACCACAAAATGAAAGTGCATAAAATGCACAACCGCTTAGATGATTGTCAAGTCTTTGTAAAACGGCGGATCAATGGAAAAAACTACTTTTTTTTATTATCATGCACGATAATTCATCAGATTGATAAATGATTTTACTTACGCAAGTATGAATAGAACTTTGAACAGGGAACTGTTTCTCGAATAGAAAAAAACTTGTATTCGATTAACTCATTTCCATAATTCTTCAAACGGAATCGAGTTCAATGTAAATGTCTAGGCTACTCCTGAAAAAAGAATTTATTCAATATTTTGAAAAGAAAAAGGATTATTCATTCTTGTAAATAATCTAGATTATTAGAGAACTCTCTTTTGTACATTTTAAACTTTTTTTTCTCCAACGAAAGCATAACATTCTTCGTTTTCCATTTCAAACATTGTTCAAAGTCCATGTTTTGATTTGGGGGCAATCGAAAACTCTTTCCAATTTGGATAAAATTAGTCACAGTTTAGGCCTCCTCTCCCCAATTCCATCCATTTCGTTTTGGTAAATCGATCGAAGTATGTGCGTGACTTCTATTTCTCCGTATGTTGACCACAACACATGACTTTTAGACCAGACAATCACTTGAAATGTGACATCAACAGCTTATTATCGCATCAAATCGGAAATCGTTGCCGACACAAATGATCAAACCGATGTGCGTGTACCTAATAATAAGCGCATTGGCTGGCTTTGTTTTCAACACTTGTTCTAATATTTGGTATTTCATTAATATTAAATTGATTTACATTCGATCAGCACCTGTAATTTTTTTTTTGGTGTATGGGCGGTGGGTGGTTGAAGAATGCGCCGACACATTCAATTGAAAACGAAATTGTACGAATCGAACGAATGTTTTTGACCTTTAACGTAGCTTATAGTACAACGACCAATGACTTAAGTGCATGACTTTTGGCTATCAGGTTCGGTGTCTATTTTCAGAGCCGTTCAATCAAAATGGCATAAATAAAGCAGCAGCAACAGTAGCAACAGCTACTCAACGATACTCCAAATCGTACATTTGCAATAAGATTATTACCCTACGGACTAAACCCAATGGTTTTAATGCAACAAATCGATAGCAATCACGCCTGCCTCAAATCGACTGGGATCGCTCAGCAGCAGCACAGTGACGGATGTGCGCGAAACATTATAATATTTATGGAAAAAATGTCACAATCAATCAAAGTTCATTCACTCGATTTAACATCCAATCCGAGCATCGGAGATGATTAGCTATATTTTCAGTACTCGCTTCGTAAACACACACACACAGCGTCAATCGATGTAACGAACTCGATAATCAACTGTCAACGCGACACAAGTGACTATGGGCTTATTTGAAATTGCAAAACTTTCCGCAGAAAATGAAATAACACAAACACACACTCCAACGGAATTATTAGTTGTCACATATTTGACAGCAGGCTGAAATTGTGTAAAACCGACGCAACGATGAAAAACAAAATAAATAGAAAATAAAGTGATTGGTGTTGTTTTTCATTCCATCTTTCAATCACATCATTCATCATGAGCAATTGTCTTGACGCCGCACAGCACCCACACGGCACATCGAACGCAAAAAACCGCAGAGAATGAGAGAAAGTGCAGGAGTTGGTCTCAAAGGACCATTTCATCTTGATATTGAGCATGAAGCGACAGCCAATCTCTCGCTTTTTTTTCCTCTTCCAATTGACACAACAAGCAAAATGCAATTCATATCGAACAGACGATATAAATGTGTATACACTCTTTTTCGAAATGTTTACGGGATTTTTTACGCCATATTTTTCTGCGAATTCGAATGGTTTTTGAAATAATTCAAAATTTTCTCCAGAGATGCGTCTTCTTTCGGCTTCATTTTGGAGAAATTATTTAAATTCTTCCTTTTCAAATAGTATAGAGATGTGATACATAGTAACCGAAAACATGGAAAAACTTTAACAAAGCCAATCCTCCTGCCGAAAGCGTAACACAAAACGAAAGATATCAATTTAAAAAAAATCATTTGGGAGCCATCACAATTACCCATTTTACATTCTTCTGACTAATTGTTTTTATCATTTATTCTGTGTTCGCTTTCGGCACGAAGGTTGACTTTGTTAAACTTTTTTTCATTTGATTATGTAAGATATGAAATTTTGTTCACGAACAACTATTCTCATTTAACAAAATTTCAAACGTGATTTCACGTATTTTGCCATGAATGTAGATTTGTATTGTAGCACCCAACAAATAGCATTTACCTTGACCTTGCAACAATTATGCTGCGATTTTTGTTGGTTACAAAAGATCAGTGTTTCACTAGTTTCGCTTATTTGAAACAACTTTAGCCGACGACACATCAAGAAATTATGTCTCTATTTCGCGGCGAACATGATTCTGGTCTAAGTTTTAACATGAATATTTGTTTACTGATACATGTGGCCCCTAAAAGAAGAAAAAAAAGAAAAGAAATAATTTCACTATAAAAGCTTAGGACATCAATCGTACGTTTTCAGTTGAATTTCAACATTTTTTGAATAAACAATTACCTCAGATGTCTGAATTTTTGCAAAAAAAATGATACCAGTAACAATATTTGTGCTTTTGGTGTCGTTGTCTATAGTTAAATATATTTTACACATGCGGTATACCGAAAGTTATGTGAAAAATGTGAAATTTGTTAACAAATTCATTCCATTCTTTGGAAATGTGTTGCAATTAGTAGGGAAATCATCGACAGAAGCATTCCGCGAGCTGGTTCAGTTTATAAATCGAGAGGGCACGCCGTTTAAAGGGTACATCGGTCCGAAGTTATCCATCGTTGTTGATAAGCCGGATGATATAAAAGCAGTTCTTACCCATTGCCTTGATAAACCATTTGTTTATGAGTTTTTTCCATCTAAATTGGGACTCTTGACTGAGAGATGTACGTAATGATATCGACTTCTTAAATCCTATTATGATTTAATAATTAAAATTATCAAATCGATCTATGCTCATCATTTGCCGTTTATTTTGAAGCGAGTGAAATTTGGAAACCATCTCGTAGGCTCTTGAATCCGACTTTCAACTTGAAGACTTTGCAATCGTTTATACCGATTTTCAATGAAAAGACCAAAGACTTCATAGATGAAGTGGGAAAAGAAGTTGGGAATGGTGCTTTTGACATATTGCCGTATGCGAGTGCTTGTACATTCCATGAAATTTGGTGTAAGTATTGGAGAAAATCCTTCGGAAAGAATATATTAACACAAATTTTTACCCTTATCAGCCACTTTAATGGGACTTGATATTGATCTAAAACCCAACGAAGGAAAGGAATTTATCCATAGCATTGAAGTGTGAGTAAGACGATTTCATGTTCAATTGATAAATTGGATTTAAAATTCTATTCAACACGTTTTTAATAACAAAAACATTTCAATTTTGTATCGCTTCAGTATTTTCGATTCGATATTCAAGCGATTCACAAGACCATGGTTGTATTTGGATTTCATTTATCGATGGACTGATCTATATAAAGAAGAGCAAAAAAACTACGACAAAGTACGAACCCTAACGAACAAGGTAGGTTTTGACAAGAAAACCCTCGAATCATGAATAGCTTCGCCAAAACGTTTTCAACTTGGCAGGTTTTCGAAGAGCAAACTAAACAATATTTGGATGAGGATAACGACAATGGTTTTGAGAATCTTTCGACAAATAAAAAAAGACACCTTCCAATCATACCGTTATACGTTGAAGGGAAACTCAGTGAGGATCTGGTGAAGGATCAAATCGAAGCGTTTTTAATAGCTGGATATGAAACATCCTCCAACACAGTGGCTTATACGGTTTTAGTGCTGGCCATGCATCCACAGATTCAAGAGCAAGTTTTCAATGAACTTCGTTCCATCTTCGATACACCGGACGAACAAACAACCTATGACCACATTCAGAAAATGCATCTTCTGGACCGTGTGATTAAGGAAACTATGCGTTTATGTCCAACTGCACCGTTCATAGAACGTACTTCGTCGACTGACGTTCAGATTAGCGATTGTGTTATTCCAAAAAATACGTTTATTGTGACAATGTTCTATACATTACATCGGGTATGTGATGATAAGAAAATTGTTATAAATTATAATAAATTCTTACAATTTTATTTCTCTTAATTTAAACAAATGTGACAGAGGCGAGATATATGGGGCGATAATGCTAATGACTTTAATCCGGATAATTTTCTGCCAGAAAACGTTCAATCCCGTCACCCATTTGCGTACCAACCCTTTGGAGGTGGCTCGCGTAACTGCATCGGTAATTGTCATTTCGGATTGAATTCTTCATATTCGATGAGGTTTTGATAAAATTGATGAAATCCTTTTCAGGCCACCAATATGCAATTTTTTCATTGAAAGTCATGTTATCCGCACTTCTACGCAACTATAAATTCAACACACATTTGAAGTGGTCGGAAATGGAATTTAAAATGGAAATTACACTAAAGTTGGAGAGTAAGCACATGGTTACAGTAGCACCACGTACCTGGTAGATGCGAAATTATGACGCTGATGAGCGTATTAAATCACCATCACCAATTTTTTTACCAATTTCACATCAATATTGTGGACTTAGCTCTAGTGTGCAACATTTATTCTGATTGTATTGTTCTGAAAATATATTAATTCCATGCACTCAACAATCAATTGTTTATTTTTCGAATTAATTTTTTCTGACTGATAAATTGCCTCTTCGGTAAATTGGAAGCAGCCGGCGAAATGTGATTAGAACTACACAGTACGATGGTGATACAGTGTTGCAAAATGATACGTTTCACACTTATTTTTATTTTCACCGCTAAAATTGAACAGAAAAAATAGCTGACCTTGCAAAATTGACATTACAACATTTATTAACCGGTTTGGTTCTTATAATATGAATTGTAATAAATACTTTTGGCAAAAATTTGGCGTCACCTACCAACAAATGTTGAATAGACACATTCAAAGGTAAAAATATAATTTAAAGAAGGTGTGATGCCAGTCGGTAAAAAACACAAGAAAAAATTGTCTGCTGAAATTTCGTGATTGACCTGCAGATTCTTCATACTCGTGGAATCCCAAAACTTCAAAAGAATCAAATGAATGATCAATTAGACTTAAAAACCACGCTGCTTATTATATTTTTGTTAATGAATGATTGTAAAGATTCACATTCTTCTTTTTCTGATGATGTGACATGTTTGATTTGTTGTAGTCAATGCAAAACCGCAATGAAAAAATAACAGAGAGTGCATATTTGCTGCTGTGTAGGTCTGAGCTTAGCTGAATTTGCTGAATCAGGCGATTCTAGAGGCGACTGAAGCGATATTTTACGACGTCTAGTGCAAATTTGTCATTGCTAGCGAAAATCCACGTTACTCATCAAATATATACTAAGAGCGATCTCAGCTACCAATGAACATTTTTAACCGCGCTTCAGGCGCCTAAGTCAGCAAACTCAGCTCAGTTCAGGCCTGCTCAGCAGCAAAAATATGCTTTCTGAAAGATAGTATTAAAAGCATTGATCCTTTGGTATCTCCTTTTCGTAAGCAAATGGTAAGACGTGATTCATAGTGTCTGTTCGGAAATTCCGCAAAATATGTGGTTAATAAAGCAACAAGAAATACTTGTTTAACTCGAAAATAGTTGAAATGATTTTGTTTGGTTTGTAAATAATAAAAACATTT
The DNA here is from genome assembly GCF_009176505.1 of Sitodiplosis mosellana. NCBI lineage: Eukaryota > Metazoa > Arthropoda > Insecta > Diptera > Cecidomyiidae > Sitodiplosis > Sitodiplosis mosellana. The sequence continues at coordinate 5,283,726 of NW_022595244.1, forward strand.
TATTGATCTTATCCAATTTCAGTCAATTTCGAAAGTTTGATAAGTGAACAGCTTCCATAAATTTTCGCTCTCTTTGTCTGAATAGTAATCAAAATGTTCGTGGTGGTTGCATTAGTGATTTTAGTGACATAGTGAATAAGACTGAACAATTTTTTTGCCGTTGGCAGCAAAACCAGTTTCAAATATAGTATTTTATACTAATATACCCCGGTCGTTTTTTTGTCCTAATCATAACAACGTAACACTACATTCGTTCTCGAACGTTCGCTGGTTCTTCTGTCTGCATTCTTTTTCATTTCTGTGATTTTCAATATCCGTTTTTTATTCATAACTCGACTCGTTAGAGTCAATTAGGAACTGTGAAGCAGTTTGTGATGCTATAGATTGATCTTTCCATTATCTTGTAGTTTATCGGTTCTATTCTATTCGAACTGTAAATAACAAATATTATAATTGACCCTTTAATATCTTCTCTTCGCATGCACCTGATTCATTCTTCCAATGTGACTCATAATATTATTAATATCTGTACGAATATTTCGTAAATAGTATAAGTTCTGGTAGAGTTTAGTCACATTCGGTTTTACCTATATTTTGGCAATATGCATTGCATCAGTCGACTACGGAATTTTGATGATTAAACAACTCCCTTAAATTTTGCGCTCTCTTTGCATGAATAGTGATCAAAATGTTTGCAGTGGTTGCATTAGTGATTTTAGTGACATGGGCGTTGGTAAAATATGTTTGGAAAATGTATCGCAACGAAAGTTATGTTCGTAATTTGAAATGTAAACAACCATTTATTCCGTTTTTCGGAAATGTTCTTTCAATAATGGGATTAACATCGACCGAAATATTCAATAAATTTGTTCAATTTGCAACCCAAAATGAGACACCCTTGAAGATGTACTTTGGCTCAAAACTCATCGTCATTCTGGATAAGCCAGAAGATTTAAAAGCCATTCTTTTATCACAAAATTGCCTTGATAAGCCATATGTCTATGGCTTTTATCCCTGTCCACGAGGCATCGCAACTGAACAGTGTAAGAAATGGTATAAGATTGCAAAAAATTGGCTTGATTTTTTGAAATCATATTCATTTATTAGGCGGTGTTATATGGAAAAAATCTCGAAAACTAATGAATCCTACGTTTAATTTGAAAATGCTGCAATCATTCATACCAGTTTTCAATGAGAAAGTGGCGAGTGTTGTGCAGGAATTGAAAGATCATGTTGGAAAATCGGGCATCGATATAATGCCATACACGAACGCATATTCCTTGGACACGATTTGTGGTGAGATTACATATAATATTACACAGGAAATAAAACAATAATGAAATAATTTTACCTCTAGCCACTGTGTTGGGACTTGATATCGATTTAAAATCAAGCAAAGGAAAAGAATTTATCGACAGTTACCTGAGGTAAGTGTTTCTGAGATCATTCAAGTTATCAATTCATTTGATCTGATCAACATCTTTTAGTATTGCTCAAATCATACTCAAGCGTGCAGCCATGCCATGGGCTCACTTTGACTACATTTATCAATGGACTGATTTATACAAGCAACAACAGAAACGCATGCCAGACGTACGGTATCTGATAAATCGGGTAGCTATTTTGTTTTTTTTTCTCTGTAAATTAATGAATACATTTTTGTATGGAGATATGATACTACAAAAATAATTCAAATCTATGCCGCCCTTTTAGACTCACATTCAAATATATATAATTTATCTGTTTGTATATTAATAGGCATTCGATGAACAAATCAAAAATTATTCGCCGAACAATAATTTCCCGAAAAATGATCAAAATGTCACGGTGCAAAACGAACATCAGTTTATTGGATTGTACATGGAAGGAAAATTTAACGAAGATATGATGAAACAGCAAATTGAAACAATGTTGATTGGTGCATTTGAGACAACCGGTTCAACGGCTGCGTTCGTTGTTTTGATGCTGGCCATGCATCCGATTATACAGGAACAAGTCTTCGACGAACTTCGCTCCGTATTCGATACACAAGATGAAGAAGCAACGTATGAACACATTCGGAAAATGAATCTATTAGATCGTGTGATTAAGGAAACCATGCGTCTTCTTCCAATGGGCCCATTTATTGAACGTGTTACAACTGCTGATGTGCCGATCAGTAGCTGCGTTCTTCCAAGAGATGTATTAATTTCGATTTCAATCTTCACATTGCATCGGGTATGGTAGCTAACAAATAATATCGGATACAGTAGCATCGAAACGATTTTCGAGCGATTTCATTATAATCATAGTTACATACTCTTAAATATAATCAACAGAGAAAAGACATTTGGGGCGAACATGCAAATGAATTCAATCCGGATAATTTTTTACCAGAAAAGGTTCAATCGCGTCATGCATTCTCCTTCCTTCCATTCAGGTAAATGGTGATGAATCAATAAAGTGTTCCTTTTCCTTCAATTTTCTTTTTGGAATTCTCGTTGAATTCTCTACTTTTTTCGTTTATTTCAGTGGAGGCCCACGTAATTGCATTGGTAATTATTTCACAATTCTAAAATCTAAATTTCAGTTAAACATTGACAATAATCCAATCCGTTAGGCTATCTGTATGCGATGTTCTCAATGAAAGTGATGATCGCACTTCTACTGCGCAACTATCAATTCAGCACGGATTCGAAATTGTCAGATCTTGAACTAAAATTTGAACTCACACTAAAATTAGCGAAAAAACCAGTGATCACAATAGCACAACGCAATTGGTAAATTAAGAACACCAACTACGAGTATGAGTTCACATTAGTAGACTTTAATGGAGACTACAGTATATTAACTATTTTTAGATTTTAAAATGAACGTAGGATTTAAATGGGCTTTATGTTATTGTGTTTTTGGTTACATTTTTGTGTTTTTCTACATAAAATATTTTAAATGTGTTTTGAGTTTTTCATTTTCACGGTTTAAAAAATGATTAAGGGATTTTCTATTAAGCTTTTAGAAACGCAATTTAAAATAATATAATGAATCTGCTGATGGGACAAGTTGTACTATAATGTACACTTGATAGAATATTTTCTTGTTTCCATTGTCGTCTGCTTTTCTTCAAGGTCACATACATGGACAGGCATTTTCACTCGAACGCAGACTAATTAATTAGTAGAGCAATAACAAATGAAGTTTCATTTAATTATAATTGCTACATTCAATCAAATGACATTCAAAAGGTTAAAAAAAACATAGCCCTGGTTATAATCATAACATTTTTCTAACAAACGACAAAGTCGTTCTTCTGTCATTATTTGCTCAAAATGATTATACAAAAAGAAGTGTTATTGTCTTCTCTTACAAACAATCTAAATTTTGATATAAAAGTTCATGCTTTACCTTTAGTTGACTTTTAGTTAACTTCGGCAGTTTGATGAGTTAATAGTCTATAATAAATGTTGAACCATTTCAAGAAAAAAAATGTTAACAGTGACTATACTCGTGTTTTTGATAACGTGGGCAATTTTGAAGTATATTTTGCATATAAGACATACAGAAAGCTATGTGAAACACATAAAAGGCCAGAAATCATTCATTCCATTCATCGGCAATGCATTTGCATGCATAGGCAAATCGCCAACGCAAATATTTCGTGGTATAATTCAATCAATTGAGAAAAACGATACTCCATTCAAAGAATACATTGGACCAGGTCTTACCATCACTTTGGATAAACCCGACGATATAAAAGCTGTTCTCATGTCTCCACACTGTCTTGATAAACCATATTATTATGGATTTTATCCATGTCCACGAGGAATTTTCACCGAACAATGTACGAAACGATTTTTTTTCTTTATTCTAAAAAGATCTTTTGAATATTTTAACCGATTTTTTTTCGTCAAGCGGGTGCTTTGTGGAAACCATCTCGAAAACTCCTAAATCCGATGTTCAATTTGAAAACGTTGCAATCGTTTATACCGATTTTCAACCAAAAAACACGCCGTCTCGTCAAAGAATTGGAGGAAATGGTTGGAAAACCCGCTTTTGATATAGGACCTTCAATGAATACTTGTACTTTGGATGCTATTTGTTGTGAGTGTTGAATGACGTGTTTCACTTTTAAGAAAACTTATTAAAATTGAGTATCATTATGTAGCCACTGTGATGGGACTCGATATTGATTTGAAATCCAACAAAGGAAAAGAGTTTATCCAGAGCTTGTCAGAGTAATATTTTAAATTCTCCTACAAGTTTCATTCAGCCTTTCTGATCATGAAATTAGTAAACAATACAGCGCCGCCTGGGGACTAGGTGCAATGGGCCATACTTTTAATGCTCGAACTAACACAGACCCACTAACACCGACGCGTACTTGTTATAGCGAACTATGTGCATGATTCTTGATTTTTGCGACGAGTCTCCAGGTGTCGCTTCATTGTTCTTGTTTGACGTTTCCTATCTGTTTATACAGACGATCAGAAAGGATGGTTTCATTATCCCTAATAATTAAGTCAATAATTTTTTTGTTTTATCCAGAATTCTTCGAATTGTAATGAAGCGACTAACTATGCCGTGGATTCATTTGGATTTTTTCTACCGATGGACGAGTTTGTACAAAGAACAACAGAAACATCTGGCAAATATAAGATACTTAACAAATCTAGTAGATCTCTAATTTCATTCTTTCAATCAAATATCGAACATTTAGTTCAGAAGTAAATGAATATTTCATTCAGGTTTTCGACGAAAAAATAACAGCGTATATGTCCAGAAGTGACAACACTACACAAGAAGAATATATTGAAAAAATTTCGAAAAGAGCCGAGCTTCCGTTCATTCCGCTGTTTATTGAAGGAAAACTAAGCGAAGAAGTGGTGAAACAACAAATCGAAATAATGTTGAATGTTGGACATGAGACGACCGGTTCAACAACTGCCTACGTTATTTTGATGCTGGCCATGCATCTAAATATACAGGACCAGGTTCTCGACGAGCTTCGTTCAATATTCGATACACAAGATGAAGAAACAACGTATGAACACATTCAGAAAATGCATCTATTAGACCGTGTGATTAAGGAAACAATGCGCCTTTTTCCAGTTGGCCCATTTCTTGAACGCATTTCCACTGCAGACGTACCAATCAGCAACTGTGTTCTTCCGAAAAGTACAGTCATATTGATATGTTTCTATACGCTACATCGGGTATGATAACAACAAGAGAAACGAACAATGGATTTCTGAACATTTATTTAAATTCAAACCAACAGAGACAAGACATTTGGGGTGTAGATGCGAATAAATTTAACCCAGATAATTTTTTACCAGAAAAGGTTCAATCGCGTCATGCATTCTCATTCCTTCCATTCAGGTAAATGGTAGTGAATCAAAAAATATTTCCAAACGACTTACATTTTCATCAATACATATTCATTTCGTTCTTTGTTTTACAATTTATTCTGTAATTTTGATTGATTTACTTTTTTTTACTTCTTTCATTTATTAGTGGAGGCCCACGTAATTGCATTGGTAACTATTTTACAATTCAAAAATCTAAATACTTATTAAATATTGACAATAATCCAATCCATTAGGTTATCAATATGCAATGTTTTCCATGAAAGTGATGCTAGCAACCCTTCTGCGCAACTACCAATTCAGCACGGACCTGAAATGGACTGATCTCGAACTTAAGTTAGAAATCACCCTAAAGTTGGAAAATAAATGCATGGTTGAAGTAGCACCACGACATGTCACAATATGT
>NW_022595244.1:5289573-5417373 GCF_009176505.1 Sitodiplosis mosellana
GATTCTATCTAGTGTAAAACAGTCACAATTCCACAATGGGGGTCTAAAATTTTGCCTATGGGTGTCAAAAAACAAGTGAAGACCTAAAAAAAAAAAGGTCCTCACTTTTGAAAATCGATTATATCTAGTGTCAAATTTTCCAAATCGCTGGGGGGGTCCACATTTTGGAATCCTAGAGGTGGGGTTAAACCGGAATACCCCCCCTTGCACACGTCTGTTTTTTATTCAAAATATAACATCGAATGAAAGATGTTCTTCATAAAAGGCGCTGATTTCAGAATCTCTTTGCTGAGCACAGTTTGTAGTGCTGTGTTGTCATAACAAGCATATGTATTTGATAGCTGATACACTTGCTATATGAAAAAAAAAGATTCGCTAGCTTCATTTACTGCTGTTGATTGGCGATTCGCCGATTGCGAATCCAGTAAACAAGATAAACGATGAGATCAGTTGCAAGGGCAATTAAAGCTAATCCCTGCAAACAAAAAAGAATTATCAATGGAATCTCCAACTACTCGACGGTTATCGCTTTAATATCATCATCGTTCTCGTCATTAAAATCATCGAAAATTCTGTAAAGGATTCGTAAAACTGAGAAAATACAAAAGTACAGATAAATTCCGTGTATCATCTCCACTTGTATTGTTTTTCACATTGAAGGGCGTTGCACGCACCTTAACATTCACAATACAAACTCAATGCGAGTGGAGACGCCTTATGAAAAATGGCACAGATTGCTAGTGCTAAGGTTTATCTGTACTTTTCATTCTTAATTTCTAATTAATTAGACATACTATTATACATACTATTGTATTAAAAGAAAATGACATTCAAGTCCATTGAATTGTATGGATACAAGAGCATTTTCTTTATTTTCGCGTCTTTTACAACAAGAGGCGGATTCACATGGAAATGTAGAGTATTTGTAGAACTCTTCGCCCGTTCCCTGAAATCGAATAGAAACCAATTAAAAGAGTAAAGAGCATTTGATGATTTAAATTTTCCAATGAAAAAATTAAAATGATGAACTGAGAGTTCTTTATAAAATCTACGAGATATGTGCTGAACCCTTTTTTAGAACTATCTGTACACGTAATACCAACGCAATTTGCGTACGTCATATTGATATAAGCCGCTTTCAAATTTGTTAATAAGAAATTAGCCAAAAATGTGTTCCCATACCAAAATATTTTTTGTTTCTTATCGTTTTGGATAGTTTTGATTTGAAACGCCTGCTCAATCGTTATCATCCAGTCTTGCTCAAGCTTCCCGAAGGTCAATTGGAATAGATCTTCATTCTTGAACTATTCAGATTCTGTGTACAGATCAACAGAGTGGCGATATTTGGGCACTCTTTAAAGTTTTCAGATGTTCCATCGCTCGGCATCATATACACACAGATCGAATAAGTGTTCAAACGTTGAAACAAAACGAGCGATTTCTGAGCTAGTTTTAATTTGCCCATAGAGTTCACTTGCTTGTAAATGTCCACTTCATTGGTTGAAGTGATGACGAATAGTCGATAAAATGTGAATAATTGGTCGAGTTCATCGATATTCTTGGGTAAGTGCTCTGGATCGAGGAAAATCAATTGGAGAGAATGATCAGTGTCTTGGTCCGGTTTCCAAGGCAATGAATGTGGTGCGATGACGTCAGTCCTGAACCATGGAATGGAATGCGAGCAAACCGAGCCAATTCCGGAAATGAGCTGATTATTGAATGTATTTGAATCGTAAAGGATGTGGCCGACTTTGAAGTTTCCATCGACGAATAAATGGCAAATAAAAATGGCCAAATTTGAAAAATTCGCTATTTCGCTGCGATGAGGTTGAACAAAGTCATCTTGTAAGTGGTTTAGAACGAACTGATTTATTTCACTGACGTATCTCCGCTTTTCCTTTGGATGATGTGGCGATCGAATATTCGAGAATGTTTTATCGAGATTGAATTTCCATCAATTTTATGAATCCATTATTTTCCTTTTTAAAAATCTAATGGAAAAGGCGCCTGAGATCGAAAAGTTGTGATAGCTTGTTCGGAACCAAACTGATTTTCCGATTAATTTGTAAACAACAAATGCACATTTTTCTTTTAAATTAGGTCAACTCAGTGATATTTTCTTCGAACAAAATCATAAAAGCTTTTAACTTTGGTTTTTTCCATTAGTCACATTAACACTTTATTGTTTGATTACAGCAGTACTTTACAGCAAGCAAAAAAGAATTGTGCTTTGTGAGACATTGAATGGGTTTGAACTAAAGTGATGGAGACCTTTTATCTTGTGTGATCTTGTGGCACATTAGCGTCATTAATATTTTATGTTGTGCAAATGGGCTTGGTAGTTGGGTTGCAAATTGCACCAGTTATGAAAACATATATGCTGCACTTTGACTCATTCTGGCTCTCAACACTCGTAGCCGTTCAGGGCATAATGTTTAAGTTATTCCGGCGAAATCTTATAATCGGATTAATGTGGTCGCTTATATCGAATGCATTTATCGACAGTAATTACTGAAACAACGTTCGATGCAAGAGAAAAAGGATTCATTTGGGCCGTTAAAGAAGCGAAAAGCCAACTACAGGAGTCGACAATGTTTGTTGTTATTAAGATTTAGTCGTTGCCTAACGACATTTTAATTTGACGATAATTGGACCACCCATTGGCAATGGCAATTCATTACTGCATCGTTTAAAGATCCACTGCGTGCGTGTGTAAACGCGCGCGTTGTTTCCATCGTTTATGTTTCGTCGTGGCGATGATGATTTTATGTTGCATTTAAATTAGCTGCTTGTATCTTCTGTTTCTGTTTTGCTTCGATTTATTTATATTCTGCATCATAAATATTGAACAAAACATGGCGAGCGCGTTCGCATTTGTTGCGATAATTACGTGTACATGCCGTCGGAATGGGAGATTTCTTCACCGTTTCATGCTCCGTTTTTTTTCCTCGATGAATTTTTAGTCATTTTCTTCGACTCAATCACCTTGAATGATATATTGTTTGATAATTTATTTACGCGCATCACGCGTGCCCGCTCTATTTTTAACTTTTCCTCCGTCGACAGAAACGTTTTGATGGATCTGTCAATTGTTCAAATGACACTGAACAAAACAATATTCGAAAATTTTACACTCAAATTCAATTGAAAATAGAATGCGGAAATTTTTTCTCGAACATCGATTCACATGTCAATTTTGGTGTTTATTTGATTTCCTTGTTCCGATGTGCGAGCGGCACAATGAAAAATACTGCAACGAAATGTGACTTTTTTTCCAATCGACTCGCACTTTTTTCTGTTAACACTTGACAGTTTGAACAAAAGTTCAGGAAATTAATGTTTGTACCACTTGGCGCAGCCAAGGGTTTAGCCCTTTTACAATTTCAATGCACATGATACATCATGACATTCGGCATGTGCTCGAACACTACGACTTTTTTCCATTTTGTAAATTGAAAAAACAAACTTTCATTCTATTGAAAACACTTCTAAATTGGAACGACATTTTTTTTCTAGTCTTTTATCTGTTTATTTTAATAAAAAGGCTTTTGTTCGTTTTGTCCCATTTTTTTTCTTTCAATTTTTGATTCGAATTTTTCAGTTTATTCCAGAGAAATTTGTTCGTCAATACTCTGTTAATTTCCTGCTGAGCATCTCTTAATGATAAGGTTGATAAGAGAATGTAAAGAATTTGTTATCATTGCTTTTTCCTCTATATTTTCATAGATGAAGTTCAAGCTAAGTTAAGCATTTTCACCAAAAATCCCCCTGAATTCCAGGGCTATGAGTTCTTCCCCATTTGTCGAACAAGTCACAAAGTGAATTCAATGAATAATTAGCGGCTCACGGAAAATTCGCTTCCACCATTTCAGTGTCTTCATTCGACTGATGCGAAGCAATGCATGCCGTCGGCATGTCTCGTTCCTTGCGAAAACAGCACAAATCATTTGGGCGACGGCAAAATCATTAGTGTACGCTTCAGAAGGAGAATTGACAGAGTCTGTGTTGAGGAAATCACAGAAAAAAAACCATAGGAAATTCCACGTCAGATACGCTTACAACTGTTATCTCACAATTTCAAACAACGATTTGGTTTGTTGTTTTCGCGTCAGCGACGAGTTTCCCAAAGTCGTTGCTGTTTTTTTCCTATGTAAAATTTCAAATAATAAAAAAGTTTCGAACGGAAAGCCGAACAACAAATGCGCATGTTGAAAAACACTCAAACTCATCGACCCACAACTGAAACCCCTCGACAAAGTGTATATGCAGTATAAAGGGAGGTTTGGTAGCGTGCTACTCATTCTATGAGTGCAATGAAAAAAAAGTTGAAACGCATACATTCTGCGGTAATCAAGGCCAGAAGTTCTGGCTATTTTGTTCCAATTCTGCAAATTATTATCAATTGGTCGAAATATTCATTAATCACGGCCCATGGAAAAACGTGATCACGTATTCAAAGATTGAATGAATTTTAATTTTCCACAAACATTTTCTACTGGAACAAGAAAAAACAGTTAATGAAAATTAACCAAAAAAAAGTCATTCGAAAATATGTTAAACCAGAAAATAAATCTCGTGTAATTCATTCCAAATGGAAAATGTTATCATTCAAGATTGTCAACAGCGACGTGAAGAGCTCATTAGCTGAATGCAATCTAGTCCATAAATAAACAATGGCAAACAAAATGGATGCGAAATAAAGGGGCTCCAGTGAAAAACTACGTTTGCCACGGTGAAAAAAAGCAATTAAAAATGTTGCCAAAATGTTTGGGGTATTTTCGTGTTTATATTTACTCGACGGTTGCTCTCTACTTCTTTCTCTCCTTCGCTTTGATAATTATTATGAATGTGAGCGAACAATAAATTTATTAGCATTTTTATTTTGGATTGCGTCGCCTCGCTCATCGTTGTTATTACCGAAAAATTAAGAAATGAAAAAATAATAAAAAGTAAATTAAGATCATCGCGGTTACTGTGTGGGAGTTGACAGCGGCACACGATGCCAGACCACCACCACCACATTTGCGCAAACGATGAAGATGTTGTGTTCACTTTCGAATTAAAAATTGAAATAATTATCTGAAGCGCAGAGAATGAGGTAGAGAGAGAGAGAGAAGAGAGAGAGAGAGAGAGAGCGCACTCGAGTCCAAAGATGAAGTGGCAAGAATATTTTCAGTAATGAAAGTGATAAAAAGATAGAATAACTCAAAGCCATATCGAGATTGCCAACAATGAGCTGAGTTGAGAAATGCGAAGACAAACAAAAGTCAAAACTTTCAGTACATAATTCACTGCATCAGCATAAGCAAGAGCCAACAGCTTGGCACACAGAAAGCACGAACTTTGATAGGAATCAGGCGTTAATGCGATACCGTAGAAATGGAATCTCGGACCAGAAATTCGAAACGGCTCCATCACGCGAAAAAGAAACCATCCGGTTATTCAATGCAAACGAGGGCAAGAGACACACAGAGAGAGAGAGATAGAGACGAGAGGAGAAAAAACGAACGCAGATAAATCTTTGGATGCTGCTGAAACAACAAAACCACAATTGATAAGAAAAAAACGTTGTTTTTCGCGCATTTTCTCTCATCCCTCGCAACCGCTCAAGGGAGCTGAATGTTATCTCGCCAACAGAAACTTTCAACAGCAGCTGAAGGTGTGTAATACGAATCACAACCAACAATGGTTCCGAAAATGATTCTGTAAGCGCGCACGTGGTGTTAAAATGTCTTTTGTGAAAAACAATACTCGAATAAATTTTGCAACACAACCAACAATAATAACAACCATTGTTCGTGATTCGTTCACTTTGACGTCACAGATTGGAGCATATTTTCTCGATTCGAAAGTATGACATTTCAAGATTTAGAGAAGCCTGTAAGAGAGCGAAAAAAAACATTCTAGTTTCGATTCGTTGATCGTTTTTTTAAATAATATTTTATTACAATTTGGTTTAAGACCCGCTTCTGTTCATCCCATATACAAATTTATGGATTCTCTTCTAGTTTCAGTTTCTTTTGGAACGTTTTCTATGTTTTTCATGGTGAAAATTCATAATTCCTCTCGAAGTTCCCATTATTTTTCTATTTTTGTTTGAATTTCACAGATTTTCGATGATAACCTAGATAACAACATTTTTCATGGTTTATGTCACCCATCAACCAATGTAAATGTAAATATCACAAGGTTCAAATTATACTATTTTCGAAGAAAAACGCCGCAGGACATATTTGGCATTAGATAAATGCATGCACTGTCGTGTACATCGCGAGGAATCATTGTATAGTGGTATGTGATATTTGAAAATCGTGCTATTTAGCATAGCCATATGGGGTGCTTCGAATGGTTTTCGGGTTATCCGTTGTGACTTTGTGTCGATGCAAGCAAAAAAAGACATTTTCGCCAAGAAATCACAGTGGTGATGGCGAGTGTTAAAAACATAAAATTAAATCAAGACCAACCATATCGCGTATGCAAACATATGCTGAAAATAAAAAGGATTTGCTTTCGGTTGGTAGAATATGAAACCACCTTTGAATGAATAAATCCGTTTTTTTTCCTGCAGTTTGTCGGTTGGATGATGGTTTTTCGGAACGGCGTGAGCGTATCGAGTTCAATGACAATAGAAATAAATGGCGCTCAACCGTAACTGACTGCACTCTCTGCGGGCAAGAGTACATGCTCCGCTTTACATTGGATTCATATTTTAATCTAATAAAAATTGAGCTAAATCATCTCGTATTCATGCGATGGTCATCATATGACTGTAATAATCGCAAAATATCGCCAAGAAACACGGTTTGACGTAGGGGAAGAAACGAGTGGAAGAAAAAGTCTTGCATAGAAAAAAGAAAGATGATGTTATTACTATTTATGTTCCATTTTATTCGTGTGTTTTATGAGCCAAGATGCGGCGAAGAATCATTGGATTCAATGTCGGTTGTTGCTTGATAAATTCAGACATCCGTTTGGAGAGTTCGTCGTACGTATTTGCATCTCTTGGTCTCTTTCTCTCTTTCGCTTCAATCCCTGCAATTGTGATTTTCGGCCAACCGAAAAATCCGTTCAAACAATGCCATGATCACGATAGCAACGAATGCTAAATCCCCATGTAAATACAGCAACAATAAAAACTGAAATTTCGTTTAAGGGATACCGTATAAAGAGCACACCAAATGTAATCCCTATTCTTGTGTATGTACATTTCGCTGTTTCTCTCTCTCTCTCTCTCTCTCTCTCTCTCTCTCTCTTGAAATCTGCTTAGCGTCCTCTGTATTTGCGGATATCCCGATTTGAGTAGTTTAAATTTGATTTTCTTCACTTTGGTGCAGACAATGCTGCCTTTTTTCCAGCTCCTCGACACCGTGCATGTCAACGAAGTTGCTGCTTTGTCAGTGTGGTAAGATTTTCTGTTCAAAGAATGTTACAAATCGTTAAAATAAAAGGCAGATTTCAGAGTTTTGATTTGTTCAAGTGAAGTACAGCTCCCTGTGCAAAGCAAAATCTTCTTCGATTCGAAATCGATTGGCGCCATTTGAAAGTGTTTAGTTTGTTAGCTGAACGTTGTGCAAGATGCTTGATACCGCTCTTTCGACCGCACACAAATTGAGGGAAGAAAGTATTGTGTGCGGAGAAAATCAAATGAATAAACCAAATCAACTCGAATTGAGAAGCAACAGAGAAGGAGAGAGAGAAAGAGTCCGTTTACTTGTGAGGCATATTCGCAAAACAGTTTAAAATTGCAGAGAACGCCATCGATGCGTTTGGCAAAGCCAACACACGAATTCGATATCAATGGTTCGATTGTAAAATGTAAATCAGAGCCACACACGCGCATCCGATAAAACTCAATAAAGGAAATTGTGCACGAGAAAATGAGAATGGAGAGAGAGCGAGAGCGAGAGCGAAAAAACCGCAAGAGGTGTAGTTGGTGTGTGCATGTGTTATTATTGGCGCCAATCATTCGATTGTCGTTGCTTCGATTGACGATTCAATTCCTCTGCTTCTTTTTCGTTTTCCGTTCGCCTTTTTTTTTCATTCGCTGATTGCTTCGGATTCATGTCGCACTTTACGAGATAATTTAATTTTCATGTTCGTGTGCAGGCGTGCGCTGCACATGAGCGCGCAATTTACCTTGAGTGTAAATGAAGTGAATATCATTTACATAACGTAAGTTAGCACATAAACGCGAGAGCCAGAGATGGACGAAAAAAAACCACTCGTATAGCAATGCAATGTATAATTGATCTTTAGGGCTTACGATGCTATGGTGTCAACGCCAATAAACAAGTCACAGCCAAGACACCGAGGAAGAGCCGCTGATAACAGCACAGAAATAAAGAATATATGCAACATTTTAACACAATCAATTAAGTCAGCGACCACACATCACAGGTTCAGGTTCACATCCAATTAGACGAACGGTGGTGCGAACTCGATTTGCATATACACGCAGCTACCGTCGTACACTGGCTCCCAATTGTGCACGCGGTCTCCTTCTCTCTCTCTTCTACCTCTTCCGCCCCAGCCCAAATGTGAATAAGTAAGCATAATTTATTGTAATTGGATGCGCTTCGATGTATCGCGTGGCCCGTGTTTTATAATGAACTTTCGAATGTTGAGATTTAATCAGTGCACAAGCAGCAGCAGTAGTAGTAGGCTACGCGATTCTCACACATCGACCACATTTATCGACGTTCGCAGAGCGCAAACAATTGCAACAACTCCATCAGCAATTTTTTTCTGCTTCCGTTTTAGATTTATTTGTCGCTTTGGCATCCTATGAGCAAACACTATATTTTATTTTGAAGGCTGAACATTCATTCAAATCAAGGAGGTTTCAGAATCAACACCGTTGATTCAACACTAAGGTGTTGTTCATACAAAAAAATGACTCAACACCCAGAAATTCAATAATTACACTAAAGAATTATTTTCATTGTCAATTTATAATCAATTTGATTTTATCACTTTTTTACATGTATATTTTCCGCAACACAAAATCACATCGCACTCGAATAAGCCTAGTTTACGCCACGGAAAATCGCGTTTAGACAGGAATTTCGCAATGATGTATCAATATACGGGTGTGTGTATGTGTGTGTGTGTGTGTGCGATTTCGATCATGAATCAAAGTACAGCATTGGTTGTGTATATTTATAGCCATTGATTACCACTTCGAATATCTAGACACATTATTCACTTATTTTTAGGCCCGTCTCAATCGTATGACTTTTATCAGAATGTCTGTTCGCTTTTCTGAGTCACATTAATATGTATCAGTTGGCACCTCATTGCGTATTTCGACTCCTTTTCCCTTCATTTGGATGCATGTCGCGAAAACAAATCAAAAACGAAATTTGTAAGTGTCACCTTTAATGTCGAATGTTTGCATTTACAGGTTTTGATCAAAGCCTTTGAGCTCAACAAAAATGTACGAGAATCTATTTTCATTTCTATTTGATGAAAGGAATGCAGATCCGTTGGCAATAGCCGAGCGGACGAAGGAAACGTGCGCATCAAGTATCAACAAATGTATCTCCGTCTGTTTAAAAGACTTAACAATTTAAAAAAGACTTGACAACTTTATTCAATGCATGCTGTTCCTTTTATTACAATTTCAATTTCAAAAGATTTTAAATCAAGTCTATTTTTTTCACTTTAAATCATTTTTTACCTCGTAAAATGAAATCAAATTGATTCTCCTTTTTAAAAAAAATCCATTAACTTTCTTCGTGTTTATTTTTTTCATTGACTTCGGAAGAACAATCAGGATATTTACAAAAATGTGCAAAGTCACAAAAGTGCATCGTTGTGTGTATACTGTATATCGTAAAGAGCACACTTCAGGAAGTAAAAATAGATTTGCAATTCAAATGTGCCGTTTTGCATCATTCTTCGCTCTTGTTCTCTTGCTGACGATCGAAAAGCCATTTAAATTGTAAATTTTAAATGTGTTCGAAACAGGAATTGACATGGGAACACGGCGAAAGCAGACAATGGAAATTGAAATTGCATAAAATTGCCGGTGACCATATTTCCTTTGGTGCGTTCGAGAATATTCATAGATTTATGCACCCCGTGAAAAGGCATGCATAAATTGTAAATTATCGACGGTCAAACTGTTGAATGTTGTCCTTGGATTTTTCTTAGGCCATTTACGTAGGGACGATTTTCTTGGTGATTGTTGTTTTCGTTTCCGTGTGTTTTTCCAATTGATTGGACGACGCCTGGGGTCAAATCAATAAAATTTTACCTACTGTCATTTGCATCGTTGTGTCGGTTCTCACGTTTTCGATTGTTGTAATTTAAATGAGAATGTCATCGAAGCACATTTTCGTCAGTGAAATGTAAACGAGATGAATTTACATGCAATTATTTTCCATTTGTTATGCAGCATAACTTAAGCTCGATGTGATGCCATAGCCTTATTTTGCTGCACATTGACAATACGGAGAAAATAACGTCCAAAAACTATTTCATTCGGGGTCTCTTCAAAAAATATTTCTTTTTTGAAGAAAAAGCATTGTTAACAATGTTTCAATTTCATTTCGTAAAATCGATGTGACAAAAGGCGTTTGAAATTCAAATGATGCCAAAAATGAAATGCAACTCAGAGGCACACAATTTCAACAAGTTCTTTGTAAAATGTAACAGTTGCTCAATGTTTCGAATAATTGATCGAATTACTGATATTCTCAATATGATGTTTGTTACTCAATCACGGGCCACGGTTCGTTTAAATGCACCCTTTTTCTATTTGATAATGACACTAATATTTGCATTCAAGGCGCATTTGATGATCCTTGAAATGGAATTTGGACTGTTTAAAATCAGAGGCTTCGTTACCAATTTCAATCGGGTCTTTTTGAATGCCATTCCAATATGAATAGCAATATTATAATGTTCGTTGAGTGAATTATGCAGAGAGTGAAAAAATTTGAATAGCACGAAAAAATAAACCGCCGATAGGATCAATGGAGTATTGAATTTCAGGCGTAACAATCGAAACCGATATTTATGCCATTAATCGGTATAATTTTCGGAGTGATGACATGCGTTGAAAGACTCCACGAAACCAGAGCTCTGCAAACAGGAATATAATTTAATAATTAGCATCACATGCATATTTGGACTGGTGGTGTGCTCTTCGAGACGAACGATGATGATGATGGTGGTGGTGGTAATGTATGAATTATAACGTGTGCGTCGTTCACAACACCCCATTATTATTGCAATTTATGAAAATTACGCTGTTCGCTTGTCGCTTCGATTACGTTTTTATCAAGCGGCCACACCGAGTCACACTTGTCAGAAGATTAGCCCCTCGTGTACGAATTCGCTGTGTGCATGCGTACGTACGAATTACAACTTAATCAAATCATACGTCATCACGACGAGTGGATCATATCTCCAGGGTATCTCAATATGAGCAAATGCCGACCTACCAGATGCAGTGCCATTGTATGGGTTCAAATGTGGTAATCGATGGCCAGCACATGAAATAGAGGACGAAGCGAAAAAAAAAACAATAAAAACCGAAATATTCATAAATAAATGGGCTTGTGGTTGAGCGAAACAAGTGCGTTTTATGGCGATTAGATGCTTTATGCGACTGTTTTTCTGCCCATTCTCTCTTTCTCTCTCATTATGAATATGAATACGCCATTGTCACTGTTTGCATTTTTATTTTTGTGATATTACTTTTATCTGTACATCAATTAGCCTCCGTCGTTAGCGTTGCTCGCACTCAATATGAGAAAAACAAATAACATTCGTTTTGATTACAAATGCACGACCATACATTTTGCCGGAGAGATACTTTTTTTCTCTTACTCTCTGTGCTACACAAGCACACCCATTTCAATTAGTGATTTTGGCTAATGTGGAACAGCGATTCCAAAGACAATGCCAATATTCTCTCTCTGTTTTCAAGAATAACATTCACAATATTCAAGTGATATATTATAGCCATCTGTTGATTTTTTTCCCTGGGTTCGACATAACTTTTGTTTGTCTTTGGATATTTGCATGTTTGAATAACAATACAGCATTTTTGCCGGTTTAACTTAAACCACAAAAGAAGAGCAAATATCAGCATTTGAATAGGAGAAAAAATTTAATTTTGTAGGTGAATGCCATACAGCGAACCATACAGTGAAACAACTTGAATTTATGATTGTATTCGTCTAGCCAAAATTTAATTATCGTTATTGCCCAAATTAAAGTAAATACATTCGGTCAGAGGATTTTGATAAATTTTCAACATAAATTTTTTTTTTTTGAAATATGAAGTAAACAGAAAAACATAGCAACCTTTGGAATAAAACTGGATTTATATAGTTTTTTAAATCATGTCATTTGTTTTACCGTTCGTTTATATAATTAAAAAGCGACGCTGAAAACTGAAAGTCATCGACTATTAACAGGAGTTTCAAAAATAGATTAATTTCATACTTCAAGTGCATATTTTTTACTTCTTTTGTTGGACGCAAAGAGAACAACTTCAGAATGGATGTCATCGAGATCAAGGGATACACGGAAATTATGAATAATTTCAAGCCAACAGCCTCAATCCTCTCATTGAATGTCAATTGTTTTGATGTGATTTTCGACTTCCTCTCCTTGAGAGATTTGTGCTCACTCGGTCAAACATGCAAGGGCCTGCGTAACATAGCTGGCGAGTACTTCAGCCGTATATATTCATCAAGATCAGTCTATTTTTTCCGAGCGAACAATGGTAGTATCATCGAAAGAGTCGATGGTTTGGATACGAATTTCGCTCTCTACGCTAAACATTTGGATTTTTTCAATGGCAACTTCGACTTCTTTCATTACGCGGCAGCAAATGGGGGCAAAAAATTAAAATCAATTCAATTTGACGTAAGACGACTTTCACCATCGCATAGCAAATGCATTCGAAATCTTCTCAAAAACATTGAAACTGTGACATTTTATCGCTGTTTCGATGATGGTCAATCGTTTCACCATATTCTCAAGCACTGTTGGAATTTGAACTGTTTAACTATGTACAATTGGCCTATAACCAAGTACGAATGGCCACAGCGCAAGTATCCAACGCTCAAAAGTCTGGAATTATTCGGCAAATATGATATTTTTCTTGGGAGATGTGAAAGTCTCGTCCGGTTTTTGCATCAAAATCAGCAAATAAAAAGACTGTCAACATCAATTGAACTCACGCAGGTATTGAGGCTCATTGAAAATGCTGGACTAAAACTGGATGAATTTTGTTTTGTTCTCAACGGCATCGACAAAATGACAGTGACGGTTCTTCGTGAACGGATCAATGAAATGTATCGAGATGGTTATTTAAAAGAAGTCAAAATGTTCTGCTACTGGGGAAATGAATTCGTGCATTATATCGACCATGTGCGGAATGTGCAAGGATTGACTACGGTGGAAATTGCGTATATCGACTGTTATCGCTGCGAGATGGATCAAGTTATCACAGCCATTGTAGTGTTGGTGAATTTGAAAGAGTTGCGTTTCTTTCATTGCACCATCACAAGCGATCAAGCAAGTATTTTATCAGAGCATTTGATGCATCTCGAAACACTTCATCTAGGATGCAATTCTTTTGATGTAACCGTTCCGCTTATTCGAAGTTTACCAAAATTGAAAACGATTGAAGTTGGTGAAAAAGGGTTAGATAAGAATATTAACATCGTGGAATTGAACAGACAACGAGGAAATTTGCCAGATGCAGTGAAATTGACGATTTTCTTACCGGAAAAAACATTTCTTGATATTAAATGGGCTTCGAATGGTGTACAGTATAAATGGATTCAGTTCAGAAGAGCCAATCACATTTATCCGATTCGTTAATGATTTTTTAAGGTGTTTAAGAGATATTTCTGAGTCTGTTATGCGAATTCATACAAATTATCAGTTCAATGATAAATTTAGAATGAACAAATAAATTGGAATCACATTGAAATTCATAGAAAGTATGACCAATCCATTGTATTTACTAAAATATTAACGATGAAAGAGTTCCTAAATCAATTCTTTGGCTTTGGCTTAAACCAAGTGAAATGTTAGCTCGATTACGTTGCTCAAACTGTGTCTCAACCCGAAAGAAAATGTGGAAAATATCTCGAGTAAAAAAGGGATAATACCTAACGGTTGGCATATGCAAGCGAGAAGAAAGAGAGAAAAAAGCATAAGCCAAAAGACAAAATCAATTTTATTTATGCATTTATTCATCGCTAAGGACAATATCACTGGAACCCTTCGTGCAAACAATGCAACGTCCGTCCGAATTGAAGTCATTAATCAAAATAGTTTTCTTTTCCCTTTTTGCTCATCCTTCGTGTGCGTTGGCAAACTGACCAGGCGAAAGATATGAAACAACAGCGTTTGTTGTATGATTTCTTCGGGTTTGCACAAACACACACACAAATATCTTTTAAAATGAACGCGCACATTATTCTGTACTGAAGCTGAAAACTATCAAGGGTTCCTTTGTTAATCGGAACTGTAAACTGTGACACAAACAGAAAGGTCGATGTTATGCTACCCCATTTCGATGCAATGGTCGCCAGACAAATGGCCTTTACCTTAATAAAATATGAAGAACATCGTTCGGTCCACGCGTATGCTGAATGGAAACGGGATAGTCAAGAGCAGAGCAGTTTTCTTATGGCTCAAACCATTATTTTATCGCATCGTTTTTGCACAATTTCAATATTGGTTTTAACAATTGAAATCGTATACTATTCTCTTTTGTCGAAGAGTTTTCATTCTCCTGAATGTCTCAAGTTTCATGGTAAATTTTAGAAAATATGCATAAAACGAACACTATCCGACTTGGCCGCTTGGAATGCTATTGTTTTCATTTTGCACACAAATAATTTTCTAACTTTAAGACTATGGTGTAATTTGTGATTTCGTACATAATAATCGAACCGAATGATATCGAATTCTTTGGGGAACGAGTAATGAAAAGTTGATATCTAAAACATTCAATAAGGTCGAATGCTTTCAAAGTTTATAGCTATGACTTTTTTGATCCGAAAATTTAACACATTCTTATCGTTACTTTATCACACATATGGGTAAAACACAAGAATTTACCGTTAAATAATTATGAAATATTCCTTCGGTTTTGCGGCATTCGATTTGTAAATTGATACTTTACCCAAACTTGTCTTCAGTACCGACTTTTCAGATTAGAAATAGAATTGCAGGCTCTCGTATAATTTCCTATGTTCGACGATAAGAATACAAGAGGATGTTTTCGGTGCAGGTTTTATGTGCTGGTGCTTTTATTAAATTTATTGTAGAGAAAACTTCACATAAACACTCATTACAGCATGCAATCAATTCGAGAACATATAATTTGGAAAAATAGTCAAAATTCTTTGCAAGATTGGTTCTATATAGAGAAAATGAGAGAAGCAAAATTGGCATTGTTGTCCATTTAGTGGCGACGAATAGGAACTATGCGTCGGTTGCGGAATCGTTTGAATCTGTAAACTATGATTTCAATGAAAAAAGCCAAAAAGGAGGAACACAGCTCGCAGCTACAACATAACAATAAAGTCAGAATGTGACTCAGTTTCATGGGACCATATTTGTCCACTTTGGAACTTTTCGATCGGCGAATTTGCGTCAAAAATGACCCAAAAGACTCATAGAATGCATGCAGCCCATTTTCTTTCATTGAAATTGTTGCTTTATCTATTGCACTCACCATCCGGTCTGAAATGTATTGGTCGCTTGTCAGTTGATAGTATAAATTCAAGGAGCCTTAATCAGAAACATGAAATTATAAGATCATATGAGCAGTCCAGAATTTGTCCAGAATTTGTTTTCAAATTACCAAGAGTCGGTTTCAGTACACTGGACTCGTGGAGAAAAGAGGCACCTAACTTCTTAGCAAAAGGTTCCTCGATCACAACAGCAAATGATATGTCGGCATCTTTTGATGGTTCTAATAAATCTATCCCCCCATAATGAACATCCAATCCGTTCTTATCTCTAAATAGAAAAAGCAAAAAGATAATGAATTTAAATCAAATACAAGCAACCAAGTGACAAACCTTAGCATTTCAACGATGATATCTTCATATTTTGTCAAAGATGGACTGATATAAATGGGTGGCTTGATATGTGCCAATTCTTCGAATGTTGTAACGCTTTCGTTGTTCAAAAAATAGTTAGAAAATATTGTACTTGTGTAAATTGCCCACCAAAAGGAGAATCCAATGAAAAAAATGCGTTCCAATTTATGATGAATGGTGATATTTCCACCTCCCATAGTGGAAATACGAATATCGATGAATGAAGATATAAGACCATTGCGTCTGAGTTTCAGTTTCCGGCATAGAAAACATAGTGCTCCTATGGCCACCGTGGCACATGCCAAACCTGTATAGCTCGTTCCTCCCTGTATCTTTGCCAAAATTGCGCTTTTCATATCATTGCCATAGAAAAATACGACGTATAACTTTGTTGATTGATATTGGTATACGGACAGCGATTTGGTGTCTCTGTTTTTCACGATTTTTTGTGAACTCCAGTCAAGGTTCAGAAGATTTATTTTATTCTGTTCGGACATTCTGAAATATACACTCTGAATTTGTAGTTTCTCTCCAGAACGAAATAAGAAATTCCTGCTTACAACTGTTTACTCTCAGCATCCTTATGTTGGGGCAAGAGCTCTTTGTAAAATCGGCGATGTTTATGATGAACAATTCGTTTCACCCAAGAACGGTTCGAATTTTTGCAAGAAGGCATGAAATCGTTGGTAAACGCTCCGTTCAAATGTCGTTGGAGGTAGTTTGCAGCGAACGGATCACCATCCTTTGTATAGAGCATCTTTTCAACATTTTCATCATCTTGACAAGGATACTCATTGCTGTTTTTAATCGCTATCAACCAAGTTTGTTCGTATTTTCCGAAAGTTGAATCAAATAAATTCTCATTTGATTGGTCTTGTGGATAAAGCATTTTGATGTCATCATTCAGAATCCAACGAACGCGAATCGAACTATCGTGCAAGTTTCGATGTAGTACCATCGATCCAAAATTGTCTGTCTCGATGTTTTTCATTGCAGCCAATTGTGCCTCAACATCCATTTCATCGCTGGATTGGAATACGAACAGATGATAAAACGCGAGATAGTCTTTGAATTCATCGCTGTTTTCGGGCAACTGGTCGGAGTTCAAGAAAATCAGTTGGAGAATATGATCGGTGCGGTCGTTTGGGGTCCAAGAAACAGAAGCTGGTTGAGTGATGTCAGTGGTGAACTATGGGATGGGATGTGAACAAATGGATTCAGTTTCGATGATAAGTTGATCGTCCAATGTGTCGGGATAATGAAGAATGTGGCCAGTGCGAAAATTACCATCGGTGAACAATTGGCAAACGAAAAGTGCCACATTATAATAGTTTGGTATGTTCGGAGCCAAGGGATTTGACAGTGTCATCTTGAAGGTAGTTTTGAACAAACCAACTCCGTTTTTAGCTGACGTGTGCATATATTCGGTCAAAGCTTACGTGGCTGCTGGATAGTTCCATCAAGATACGCTTTCCATTATTTTTATGGTTCCATTAGTTTCGATCCACTGAATGAAATCACAGGCAGTACAAACGCAATTACCGGGGTCACTGTCACGAGTTCGCTATGGTATCCCACAAAAGTTGCGCCTGGTCCCATAGATTTCATTGGCACATAGTGCTGACCTCCCATGTTGACCCAGTTTGAAGGGCAGAGGTCAAGAAGTGAAAAAAGTAAAAAACCACCCCAAAGTGGGTAAGGCACACTCCTCAACCCTAAATCAATTGCATTTTTGGATTCCTCGTCGAAAATTAGCTATACCTCCCGAACATCAGTTTTTGATAAAACCTCTCATTTTGGCTCAAATCATCTCTGAATGTGCAGTAGGAAAAATTGATATTTTTCTATACATTTATACGGATTTTTTGCGTTTTTTCGGTTTTTCTCCCATAACTCGTACCCAATATGCGATGTAGCAGATTCCTGTTCAGCAAAGTTTTAGATCTCGTTAAAATCTACAATTTTGCCGCAGACAGTTGTAACTTATCTATAATCAGTAAGGAGATAACAGTGATAATTGATAAGGCTATTATCTCCTTACTGATAATAGATAAGTGATGACTGTCTGCGGCAAAATTGTAAATTTCAACGAGATCTAAAACTTTGCTGAACAGGAATCTGCTACATCGCATATTGGGTACGAGTTATGGGAGAAAAACCGAAAAAACGCAAAAAATCCGTATAAATGTATAGAAAATGGTGGTTTTTGTACTTTTTTCACCTTTTGACATCTGCCCTTAAAACTGGGTCAACATGGGAGGCCAGCACTATGTGTCAATGAAATCTATGGGACCAGGCGCAACTTTCGTGGGATACCATAGCGAACTCGTGACGGTGACCCCGTTAATTGCGTTTGTACTGCCTGTGATTTCATTCAGTGGATCGAAACTAATGGAATCGTAAAAATAATGGAAAGCGTATCTTGATGGAACTATCCAGCAGCCACGTAAGCTTCGACCGAATATATGCACACGTCAGCTAAAAACGGAGTTAGTTTGTTCAAAACTACCTTCAAGATGACACTGTCAAATCCCTTGGCTCCGAACATACCAAACTATTATAATTTGGCACTTTTCATTTGCCAATTGTTCATCGATGGTAATTTTTGCACTGGCCACATTCTTCATTATCCGGGCACATTCGATGATCAACTTATCATCGAAACTGAATCCATTTGTTCACATCCCATCCCATAGTTCACCACTGACATCACTCAACCAGCTTCTGTTTTTTGGACCCCAAACGACCGCACCAATCATATTCTCAACTGATTTTATGACCTTTAAATTTTACGTTTTTGATTAAGGCTCCTTGAATTTATACTATCAACTGACAAGCGACCAATACATTGCAGACCGGATGGTGAGTGCAATAGATAAAGCAACAATTTCAATGAAAGAAAATGGGCTGCATGCATTCTATGAGTCTTTTGGGTCATTTTTGACGCAAATTCGCCGATCGAAAAGTTCCAAAGTGGACAAATATGGTCCCATGAAACTGAGTCACATTCTGACTTTATTGTTATGTTGTAGCTGCGAGCTGTGTTCCTCCTTTTTGGCTTTTTTCATTGAAATCATAGTTTACAGATTCAAACGATTCCGCAACCGACGCATAGTTCCTATTCGTCGCCACTAAATGGACAACAATGCCAATTTTGCTTCTCTCATTTTCTCTATATAGAACCAATGTTGCAAAGAATTTTGACTATTTTTTCAAATTAAATGTATTCGAATTGATTGCATGCTGTAATGAGTGTTTATGTGAAGTTTTCTCTACAGTAAATTTAATAAAAGCACCAGCATAAAACCTGCACCGAAAACATCCTCTTGTATTCTTATCTTCGAACATAGGAAATCACAAGTTTGGGCAAGTATCAATTCTAAATCCACCAAATTTAGATGGTTTTTTAGTGAGAGATTTGAATAAAGAATGTTTCGTAAGAAAGCGGTTGTTTGATTACAAACCACTAATTCATTTTTGATCTTACTCAACAGTTTGTTCTTCCTCCAATTTTCTCGAGGGAGATGTGATCACAAAAATTTTCTCACAAACATTCTGAATTCGGTGGATGTGCAAAAATGGAAATTGGTTCGATTTTAGGCGTCGTATTCAAAAATTAATTCCGTTATTCAAATAAATGAGGCGAGAAAAATGAATTTATTTCCATTGATAGAACAAAGGCTGACAGCACAACAGATTGAAATGGTCATAAAAATTTGATATTCGCGCCAAAGACGACGACGAAGAAAAAGGAGAAAAAATCGGTTTCAGTTATGCTGATTAGCTTCGCATTGTTATTTCTATCCATGCAATGCATGTTCACAATCTTGTCACCGTTCTGGTTCTTCCACAGTTCGATGCAACGATCGTCCTTAATTTCAATATTCAACTTTATGTATATTTCGTATGCTGTAATGTCCCTGTGTGTTGCGTTCAAATGTTACCGATATGCATTTTCAAATATTTCACATCATTGTTTTCAAACAGTTGTGGCAGTAAAAGTTAAGTGAAGCGTGAATAAGCACAGCACATAAATAAATTTCCTTCTGTGCAATAACGAAATGGAATCGTCTTGCATAATAATATGTGTCTCATTTCGTCCGGGTCAAAGTGCATTCGAATAGTAGTTCATTCTAATTTTTAGTACCAGAAGTTTCATCCGGTTTTTTTTTCTATCTGCGAAAAGTTTTCTGCATAAAAAGCGATAAATTAACGAAAAGAAAAATGAAAAATCGGCGAAAACGAGCGAAAAAAAATCAATGAAAATTAGCAATGGTTCAGGCGTGAATAGAACCCATCTCAAGATTTACCTTATTATTTTGTATTGTTGCTATTCGTTGATATACTTTATCTTTTTTTCGGTACTTTTCATCGATCCCTTACTCCAGATTTCATCATTGGTACCCTCGAAAAGTGGACAACCAATAGCATCATTCAAATGATGCTTTGGCCAATTTTGCATCACGACAACACACGATTTTTTTCGCTTTTCTTTGGCTCATTTTTTAACCTTCAAATCAAAGATTCAACGATTTTTTTCCATTCGCAGTCATTTATTTGCGTATCTAGACCGTATTTTTATCATCTTTTTGTTGACTGTCATCTTGACGGAACAATGCGGCGAGAGTACATCTGGGTCTCGTTGAATAAAGAGAAAACGTCCACGAAAAACGCCTCAAATCACTTGAACATAAGTGCTAATGCAAAACCTAATTTTTTTTCTATTTGTACACACTCGTCGGTTTTTTTTCCTGGTGTCGAGCTGTCCGTCTTTCTTTTCGCATGTGACATTTAACCATATTTCCCTTTTAACACACTCTCACACACACACAAAAGACACACAATGAGGCGTCTCAACGAAAAATCGAAGGGAGAACAAGAAACCCAAAGAAGAAGGAAAAAAAGCAACTGAAAGTGATTTAAATCACATTTTTTGCTCGATTTTTTTTCTGCTGTTTTTCTCTCGTTTCCTTTAAGTAGAACAAGAGCAAGAATGAAAAAAATGGGCTCTTACAAGTAAAACAGTTTGCATAATTGGATTTTATTTATGGTCTATCTCCATACAATACACTTTTTGCAATAGCCGATTGTTTTCGAGATGTGTTTTTTTGTGTGTGCGCCATTCTCTGTTGTTGTTACTTTTCGTATTGTCCGATGATTTTGTCAACAAAAATATTTATGATGCGTGATAATTGGATATATTCAATACAATTTCTGATGTGATTATTTTCCTCTTCGCTGCGATCAATACGTTTGCATTTGGATACTGAATTAGTTTTCCTTTTGAGTGCATTCAATCATCAAATGGACGTAATGCGTTGTGACGAGGAAAAAAATTGTAACGGAATTTAAAGTGGTTGCGAAAATGTCAACCAATCGCACCTTGGACATCTGTTTGCAGCACTAATTCCATCTTCAGGTGTTGCTCCGGAGAGACTGCTTTTTTACCGTGGTTCTTTCGAAATTTTTTCCTTTTTTTCGATTCTAAAAAAATTGGATTTATGAGATTGCGTGCTAAATTTGCTTTTATAGGCTTTGTCAGTCAAAAGAAATCGAAAATTAGCATTGCGCGCGGAAATAGCCATTGTGTTTGGTTTTTTGCAATCCCACAGTATGTGACAGATACCGGTAGACGGTAGACAGTTGACAATGTTCATACACTCGGCTTTAGAGAAGAAGGAAAAAACTTTTGCTCTATTTTTTTCAGTTGTTGCCCTTAATCAGATTAGGTTTGCCATGACGATGCCACATTTTGCAGTCGGAGGTCGCCAACGAACTTTTTTCCCAAATGCAATATTTTCCGTTGGGAACTTCCTTTGATAGTTTCAACGAATAAATGGAAAAGACTTCAACTATACGTTTTATTCCACAGTTTTTTTTCTGCTCGTTTCAAAGTTTTAGTTCAGCCAAAAAAGAGCATTTTCCATTCGAAAAAAATTATTGCTTCTTTTTTTTTGTTCAACCGAAAGTGAGAACAACGAACGTCATTGCCTTCGTAAAAATTGTAATGACTCATTTTTATTGCCACCGCGTAAAAGACACTTACATTTTTTTTTCATTTTCATGGGTCCTGATTTCCGACGAACTGAACTGTAACCATTTTGATTTGTTTCAACTTTTCGGGAAACCGCACACTGAAAATGTGCGTCAGGCTTGGATGCGCTGCATTTACGATCGGAAACGCCACCACAATGTAATTAAATATGCATGACAGTCCTTCGAAAATGTGTTGTGGTTTACAATTTTTCGTTGTTGTTCATTGATTAAGATGCAATTATCGAATCATATTTACCGTCGCATATTTCACGGTCGCTTTTCGTTCATCGTAAACCAGAGTCCATAAACAGGAGGTACAATGAAAACATCTGTCGATGCGGTAATTGAACGCGTTTGGTCGATTTTGATTTTCACTTCCGTGTTGTGTGGAATTTGTTTCCACCCGAAATTATATAAACATCTTGCGGCTGGTGTTTCGAATCGAAAACTTTCGATGTCATGTCCAATTGCGAGTCAGCCTTCATAGAGCATTGAGTTGTTTTCGGAGCAGCTAAATAAACACTTAAATTAATTGGTAAAATGTAGATTTCTGATAAAGTTTCTCGTTCAAGTTGAAATGGGGATTGTATTGAAATTTATCCCCAATTCTGATCGTCAGAAGATTTTTGTATCTCCGAATTTGCCTTTCGTCGTCAATAAACTCAAGACCCAATCAAAAATCATCATATCGAGACCACCTAAGCAGCGATAGTACAATCGGCTGCGCGGCGCGCACACTTGATTGAAATGCGTTCAGCACGCGCTACCAAAATTCGCAAATAAATCACCGGTTCGCTCTCTGTGTGTATGTGTTTATTGCTTTCGCCTTCTCGTAATGCACGAAAACGAAAATCAACAAACATTTATATTCGGCAGCAGGAGATAATAACAGAGCTCAATATAATTTTCCACAACAAAGTAAATTATTGCGAATGCACAGTGTGTGCCCGAAATGGCAAAATTACAATAATATGGAAGCGAAACGGTTGTTTTGTGGTCTCGATGAAACTGCGTGCGATCAACGGCAACATTTGTTTCGGTAGCAATTCCAAATAATTTCGTAATAACGAAGGAAAAGTATGAAATTCGATGGGTAAAAGGGTAAATAATGTTATTTCGCAAATGGGTTTATTTGAAGAGAGCGAACGAAATGCAACAAAAAAATCGCATGATATTCGATGAAAGGTACCAGTTATACGGAGTCGGCTCGTCACAGTGCAAATCGAAATGCCACCGCAAATCCATTTTATGGGTGTTCTTACGGTACACATCCGAGAGAGAGAGAGAGAGAGAGAGAGAGAGAGAGAGAGATAGAACGTAAGAGCATCAATCTATTCACTGATTAGTCGATTGGAGTAAATTGTTTGCCATTGATTTTGGTCAATAAAAGACATGATCCGGCGTTTAACGACAGCATCAAAAGAATGTAAACATTGAGTACAAGGGGGCTAGATTACATGTGTATTTCAAGAAATTTCACTCTTAATCTGAAATGTCTACAGCACAAAATGCAGCACATTCTCTCCCTCGCCTCACCGCACCATCGACTTTTTGTTTGTGGCATCCATTGTGTGCGGTTGGCAACTGAAGCAGACACAAAGCACCCATCTCCGGGTGCTCTTTTTTAATTATCTCTTATGCGTACGCGTTCATTTCGATAATCTCATCGGAGCCTCAGTATTTGTCTTTGTCAAACGTGAATGATACAAACTCCGTCATTCCGTGGCAATCGCATGTAAAAGCCGAACAATCGGCTGGGTTTTTTTCAAGTGTGAATGAAAGCAGTTCGCCATCCATTGTATGACCGATAGCTTGATGATTCAAACCACAAAAATACGGCATTTTTACCATTTCGGTTCCCATGCTGCTGCATCCAAAACACAATCACGTGAAATTTATTATTTCCATCACCTCGTCGCAAATGCTGCAATCCATAATGACCAAAACCATATTATTACCCATTTAGTATTTTTATTTATTTCGTTGTGTGGTATTGTTGTTGCTCCGTTTCCCACCCTCTCTGTTCAACGTTCCGATGCTATTGTTTTCGTACGCTGGTCGGAACATTTTTCCTCGCCCATTGTACATTGCCTCCGTCGCACTATTATCGCTTGTGTTGACATTCTGCACACATTGGCTGGAATAGAAATGCACATTGGTAAAATCCGGTGGTACATAAATCGTGTCGGTCGATCATTGATTATTGCCATTTGTTGAGTCCATGCTAACGTCATTTAATTCTATTTAACGAAGTTCGGCCACCGCAAACGCGAACGGCATTCTCAAAATAGACATGCTTCGCTCCCCCTCCAACCAAGTCAAACAATCACAATCAATTGTCATCGAAGCGTAACGCCGCTTACAATATGCAACAAATCAACCCAAATGGCAACACACATATTTCAATGAAAAACCAAATAACACCGCTGCTACTTCGATTGTTTGTATGCACTTATTTCTCTCCCAAACTCCTCCATTTGCTCGGACAGGATACGCTTCTAATGCGATAATATCATGATTAGAGTAATAATTCGGTTTAGCCATCGACGACCGTTCATGTACACGGCAAAAAGGTCAATATTTGAATTTAATTATACGCTCATCGCATGTATTTACCTCTTTTGCATTAAATTCAATCACTGTTCAATAAATTACCCATCAACATCGTCATCGTTATGGCTGAAAATGATGCAATTCCCGAAAATTATCTCATTTTATGCCGAAACCAATCAATCTTTGCATTGACACAATTCGGAAAATTTAGAATTTCTGTATGTTGAAAATTATTGCGTTAGTTGCTCAATGTTAAATTGGTCGCATGCAAAAAAAGTTCATTCGAACAACACTACGTATAGATTGAAAAATCATTCAATTCAGCCAATTAGTTTCTAATGTGATTTGTGGCATGAAAAGTAACCGCTAATTGTTCCATGTGATTAAATGTCATTGATTAGCCTTTGGAATTGTACACGGCATAAATTCCATCGTGCGATCGATTGCTGATGGTGGTAAGTGTCAAGTGGATACACGTTTCGATAATGATAATAATAATGTGAATAACGCGCCTGTCCTTCTCTCCCTCCCTCTGGTTGTTTAGCAGTGATTAGGCATTGTGTGTCATTGCGCGATACTCATTCAAATCAACACATCTAATTTTATGGCGGAAAAATCAATTGTGCGCAAACACTGCCGGACTGCACCGGCCCCACCGATGATTGTCCTTGCAGCGCAGAACAAATCGCCGCTGACACAACTGTGGTGAATAATAATAAATCGTTATCAATTGGCTTATAATTGATTTGAGTGGTCGATTGTTGTGTACACCAACCACCACCACCGCCGTCATCGTTGTCGTCGCCACCGACCGATAATATAATGGAGTTTATTCAAATGTCGTTATTTATTGGAGTGAATGTCAGATGTATTTAGAGGCGATCCAATCTTGTTCGGTTTATTGAACACGCTGCTCAATATGATAATAATAATGGGGACACACGAGCACACATTTGATAATAAATTAATGGAAGTCGAAGGCGGCTACAATAAACCGCCACACTATTGTTTGACCAATGCACACAAACAATATGCACTAAATTGTTATCGAATTGGAGCACCGTCATTTCGATAAACTTGCCACCGGCTATGTGTGTGGGTGCTGACAAAGTGTTTACAGGGGCAGGATTAACTAATAACACATGCTCCATTCAACTATCCATAAATCCCGTTGATTTTCATTGAACTTTTGTGAACATGGACACGCTTTGTCATTTGCCGCTTATGATGGATTTAAACGATGTCTTTGTCATTTTAAACAGCATATTGCAATCCGATCTGCATACACCGCCTTTGTGAGATCATAATAATAAATGGTAATCCATCAAAGTAACCAGCTCAGCGAGCGATTCAAACGATATGTGCATAATTCATCACGATCTGTTTGTCACATGTAAATATTTGAACATTGCAATAATTTTACCTTTGTTTGCTCTCACTATGTGTGCACTTGGAAGTTGATTACATTTTTTCTGTGCTAACCGATCAAAGGAAGGTAAAGAACCGGATGAACCTTTTTTTGTTCGACGAATTTTATTGCAAAAGTTCATCTCTCTACATCTTTATTAAAGATTGCTTTTCATGATTAGACTTTGACTTTCTCTTTTCTTCTTGGCAATTCTCTTTCTATTGTATGTTATTGACATACGGTGGAAATAATAATGAAAAACACAGACCAGACTGCGTCAATTCACTCAAATATCATTGACGTGTCAATTTTCGCTTCTTTTGTGACATATCAATTCGTGCTGTTTTTTTGTTGCTATATGAGCAAAAAACGGTCTCTTCTGGTAGTAGCCTTACTGCACCCGATGGCTTCCAGTCAGATATTTATGATGTTAGGATTTTGAGCATTTAAAAAAGGTGACGCAATCAGACGAAGATCATCGAAAATATCACTTTCACCTTTCCAAACGGAATACCGTGGAATGGCTAAAAATAAAAATATTGAAACATAGTACTTTTAAAGTATCCCATTTTTACTGCATAGAATATGAAGAAATATTGACTGATACATGAATCCAAAATAGGACGTTTCTGAACAAAACATTTGACGTTATATCAACTGATATGGTAGTTTTTCATCATTCATTGATAGCGATGGCAATCATGACATAAATTATAATTTAATATAATCATATTCAGTTCGAGTGAACATTGAACAGTCAACAAAATTTCATCAAAATTGGATGAATAATTCCAATCCAGAAAAATTTCGTGTGTCGTTCAAAAGTCAATATTTCTCTATTCCTCTTTCTTCCTCCTTTATTTGTGTGACATTCTTCTATAGAAAAAACTCTATCGTTGTAATGAAAAAGTATCAAGTTTCAATATTACACTTTGAAATGACGTTTTCAAATCAAAGGGCAACGAAAATAGTGCTTCAAGTGCACAAAACATTGAAATGTCAAGATGATATTTTTGGAATCGAAAGAAAAAAAATTGATATTTTGATCTTCAAAGAAGAGAACTAATCTAGTGCACAAGATTCAATTGGCCATTGTTGCCATCATGCACCGAAGTTGCATTTTGTAACGCTGTTTACTGTTACGTAAAAAGATGTGTGACCTTCTTCAAATTAGAGCATTTCCACCACTGAAACGCTCACCTATCGGAAGGTATGAAGAAAAACTGATGTTCCGTTTTTATTATCGCCATGGTTTAATTACGGTTGTAAACGACAATAAAAAAGACATAAAAATTTAATCTCGCTTCAAAAGTATCAGTTCTGTAATGTAGCGATAAAACTCATTCAGGCAATGCGAATTGCTCGATATATTGGCATTTCGTGTATCGTTCAATATTCTGTAGTACATGAATCTGTACGATTTAACCGTTGCAATTAGCACATCAGTTCCTCAGTCAGAACAGTACTTCAGTAAGAAGAATTCATCAGTGGTTTTTATTACGTTCCGCGCATCAAAATTAAACAATGCCACAGAATCAATTCCGATTTTTTTCGTCGTCGTCTTGGAAAAACGAACGTTAAACCAGTTGTTAAAATTCTATTCAATTCTCTATTGAATTGCTTATAGCAAATAAATGATCACTCATGCCTTGTCAAACCACTAAGAATATTAGTCGTTACCAAAAATCTCCTATTCTACATAGCATATTCTTAAGACGGTTAAACGTCGGAACGTAACTCAATCGTTACTGGTCAATGTACGATCGAAGTGCTTTTCGAAGGCACGTTTAAACTCGAAAAAACAATGAACGAAAGAAGAATTCGAACATTTGGGAGTAAACCGAAAAAAGAGAGTGTGCTTGAAAACTGGCTAAACGTTTGTGCATGGTATCGGATATGGTAGATCCAATGTTCGTTATCCATTATTTTCGCTTGTTGTTGTTGTTGTTTTTGTCATCGTGCGCCGAAGTAGAGTGTACTCGATTTAATGGCATTTGATGAAAAAGCAAAACACTATAACTCGAAATGAAGAGAAAAAAAATAGCGGCAATATATGAAGCACACACACATTTTAAAGGTCATCCTGGTGTCACTACCGGTCATTTTGGATTGTTGCACGCACATATTTTATATTTATTGTATGGCTATTTTCCATATGTGTTGTTTTTTTTACCGCCGTGTGTTTTATGTGCCGGCCAATCATAGAGTCGTGCCATATTAGCCGCCGTCTGTAATACTTTCTAAGCTGTTTTTATTTAATGAAAAAAAAACGAAACAAACGTTATTGTCGTTTTATTGTAATTGTTTGCATTCGAAATGCTGTACTCCAAATTGAAGCAGATTGTTTGGAAAAGGGGTTGCACTAAATCATGAACATGGACTGTGTGTGTGTGTGTGTGTGGAAAAAGCCGCATTCAAATCAGATCTAAATGAATATGGGCTTGTTGATGGAATCAATGTAATAATGGGAGTGAAGATAACGACTATGATAGTTAATTTTATCTAAAAACAATGTGTAATACGTCCATACTCCGACCAACTATGCCACATTCAGCCTTTTAACGTTTGGTTTTTAGATTCAATCGTATTTTCACGATATTCATCATTCCCAATTTTTTTTTTGTCGTTTCAAGCCTTTTTTCCATTTGAGCAAAGACGGCCGAAAAACGTGTAACTATTAAAATATCATTTGAAACTAATACCTACTTTTCTCTTGTTCTGAATGAAGTCGCTAAAAGCAAATGACTTCATGAATGAGATTCGAGTGCACAAAAGTGCTTTTAAATGGAAAACGGCAAGTGATATTCTCTTTGATGTGATTAAAATTGACTAAAATGGCTTTATTTCAGCATGTTCTTCGGTTGCACTTTACAAAATCATCATTTAAATCGACGATAGTGTGTTGGTCTGCATTGGTGACGCTTGTCACAATTATGAATTTCAATTACATTTCGTCCACGAATTGATTAATATCAACATACACACACACACACACACGCATCCTCAGAGAACGTGCATATCATTCATTCAGCAAATAGATTAAATTACCTTTTGTGCGCGTTTCGGGCTGGGTTTTGGTTCATCTGGTGCTCAAGCGAATAATTTGAGCAAACCATATATACACACAAAAATATTGTGTTGCCTAATCACATTGAAAATCTCGAAATGCATCTGCGAACAACCAGTGCCACCGAAAAACTTGTGTACGTGTGTGTCATTGTTAAATTACATACCGTACGGTGGGGGAACCTTTGGTGTATTTCCATCGCTTTTGACTCTTTTTTCCATGAGTTTTGATTAAAAACTTTCAACAGTGTTAAATTACCGAGTAGCAGCAGTAGTGAACCGCCACGTCGTTGTCGACGGACCACAAAATTGAAAATTATTATGGAAATCATAAGCAACATCATCGTTTCAATTAAAACTTACCGCTGCAACCACATCCACACACTCGCTCATTCGATGTCAACCGTGTAAATGGGACGTGTGTGTGTGTGTTTGTGTGTGACGATGCCGACCGCATTTTCATTAGGATATTAGATACAGTTAAAGAAATTGATACTAATCAAAAATGCTGTGTGCACGACAAGAGACAGAGTGAGATCGGATGGATGCGGAAAAAGGGTTGATCCGTTCTCTCTCTCTCTCTCTCTCTCTCTGTGCATAGATAATAACATATCGGATGACAGTGAATGGATACATGTGCACCCCGAAATTGATGCTGTGTCGTCAAAGGGACGACAACCTGGTCTTTTGCCTGTGTGTTGCGCTTTACATTTTGCGTGCTATTGATATGTTTTGAAAGGGATCCAAATGGGCTCACACAACATTTCACAACTTTTTCCAGTAACATCATTTGGTGGTTTTAATATTTTGTTTATATTTTATGTGGCCGACGTGATCCACACATCGGTTTTTTGGCTTGAATAATTTAATTACTATGACAAACCTTATGTGCCAGGAACCGCCATTGACATCATTTGTAGTCATTGACTCATCAATTAAAACCGATACCGAAATGATCTTGGAATATTTACGGCCATTCCATGGTCAAAGTAACAATGAAAATAAGTTACTTTGTCTCATTAAAACGACGTAATTTTATAAGAGTACGTTTATAATCAAAATTGGAACTTTTCCTTCGCAGAGGTAGCATATAGTTCAGTGCTTGGGGCAGTGCGTCATAACAAAGTCATGGCCATCAACAGCCTTTGTCATAAATTATTTCAACTCATGTTGAAGGAATAGTTTTTACGTTGTTCAAATTCATTACTTAAAATTCTCCTTTCACCTCACCCAACCATGGAACGCCAAAATTTTAAACTTATTAATTACCACTCTCTGAATATAAATAAAGACTCCCTTTGTCCTGGTCAATAATTGAAAAGTCTATCGTAAATTTCGTGTAATCCGGATAATGTTTTCATTTTTGGTTGGGCACCGTCTCGTTGCGAGATAAAAGTGAAGAGTGTAAATTGGCTGGCTATGCACAGAAAATGAGCACCGCTGCTGCCGCCGATGGTGGTTATTGTGCAAACAAATAAGCAACAGCGAGCAAGAGATAGAGTGAGAGAAAAAGTTGATAATTTCATGCATAAAAATGATGAACGGAATGTAATCGAAGCGAATGAAAAAAGAATGTCTGGCTGCGATATTTGACATGGTGTAGTGAAACTGAATGACTGATGGTACATCGGAGAATAGAACGAGTGGATGCTATTGTGTTGCTTACGGTATGGTCGTCTCATCGGTGCTCGGTACACACTCGTTGTGGATTGAATGGGTCGCTTGTGCAATCGCTTGTTAAAATATTCACATTACACGCAATTTATTATTTATATGCGCCGGCAATATGAATATTACAACAATATTTTACATTATGCTGGAGGTGTTGCACACACCGCAAAAAGCCTTCTATCCACCACAGTCCACACACACACACACATACACACCCATACGTATTGCGACGTGCCGTAGCAACCGAAGCTGTCGCTGATTATGATGTCGGCGCTGAAAATAATATCGTTGATGATGTAATCAATCAATTTTCATGGACTTGAAACATTCACTCATTGTCTCTTTTTTCCAGCTCATTGCTGGAATGAAGGCAGAAAAAAAAATGCAAGCGGAAAATATGAGATAAGCATTTGAATTGAAATTTTCAAATATTTACCCCTCATAATCTTAGCCAAACAATGCTCAGCACACCGCTGGCTATTTTATTGCAAATTTCATATGCCCAGGCCATGTGACCATTCAGATTATGGCTATTAC
Source organism: Sitodiplosis mosellana (assembly GCF_009176505.1). Classification (NCBI taxonomy): domain Eukaryota; kingdom Metazoa; phylum Arthropoda; class Insecta; order Diptera; family Cecidomyiidae; genus Sitodiplosis; species Sitodiplosis mosellana. The sequence continues at coordinate 5,320,933 of NW_022595244.1, forward strand.
GAACCCTATTATTTTGCTATCGAGCTCGATTTCATCCGATTTACGAGGAAATCATATTGTGAATTCGTCGAAAAAAATCTTCTTCTTTTTCCTCATCGATTGATTTTGGTTCCATCGTTAAAAAAAAAATATGAATACAAATTAGCCACTCGAACCTCTTAAACAAACTTGTCAAAATCATGAATAAACAGAAATCGTCTCTCTGCTGAAGAAATAATATATATTTTTCTTTTCACGCCTCTTTCGCATAAAAAATGAACCCCCGTATCTCAAATGTCTTCATTTCCATCGCGCGCATCGCTATAAAAAATCATAAAATCTCTGCATAAATTCCGATTTTCTTCTTTCAAACACTTAACGCAAATCTGTTGCTTCCTCTTTTTTTCGGGTAAACCATAAACCGATTTTGACTACCGACTGTTGTGTTCTTCTTTTTTTCATGTTCCACTGCGTTCTCCTTTTGTATGCTAAATTCATTTTTCATGTTTGACAAAACGTATAATCGCGTTTAAAGCATTTTTCTTCTCTCTTCTTCTGGTGATATAAAAGTGACGGTGAGTGCGTGTGTCGACGATTCGTTTGTGCGGTAGCAAAATGCCGCCTAGGGATTTCGCACGAAAGTATCATATAATTTAATTCGATGATATTGTATCGTTTTCAATACATTAAAATACAGTTGTTGTGAATGGTTCGACACATATTAAAGAGGCGATATTCTACTTTTCGACAGTCGAATTGATTCTTCGGGTGTGTTTTTTTACGGTCTCTGTCGTTCATAGGCTAATATGAAGAGGTATCGAAGCGAACAGCTTGAGTGTTTTCATTTTGATTGTGTGGAAATTCTCAAGTGTTTTTGAATTTTTATGCATGATATATTGGGTGATTGTTGTGTGCGCCCGTTATACCCATCACACAAGCGTTATTAAATGTTGAAGAGAGAGAGAGAGAAGGGCTCCAGCTTTGCACGTTGTTTGTCTGTTCTCTTTTTATTTTTTGTTGTTCTGTTGCTTTTCGCTACCGCTGCCATTCACATGAATTCTAATTGACTCTCATAAATTATTGACGCCGCATTGAATTTTCATTCTTTTCTCGATTATTATTGTTCATTGCGCTCGGTGAGCACACCGTTTATGTGAAAGAATAAAAAAGTGGTAATAAACTCCGTGTTATTAGTTTTCAAGAAGTGATAATTCCACACTCAGAACGGTGAAGTGAAAGAGTCAGAGAGATTGGGCCGTTGCTCGATTCGTGTTCTATTCCTAACATGTGCATCCAATTGGAATAGTCTCCATCAAATGATTAATGCTATTTTCATTCATGTGGGCTTTTCTCTGATTGCCTTTACGTGCAACAAACTCCGATCATATTATGAATGATGAAATCTCCTTAAGTGGTTCAAATATGAATGATTTTAATCGATTTTTAAACTTTATCGCACACAAAAAATAAACCATATGAATACAACATTTTATTTTTTTCCCTTCGACAAGACAAGAGAGAGAGAGAGAGAGAGAGAGAGAACGGGAGGAACACTCAACTGATTTCTTTATTAAGTCATATGAAAGTATGATTCAGAATCATGTATGCGTCAATTGCCTTAATTGGCTTCAGTGAAAAACAACATTATGATTAATCGTCGTGTGATGAACGAGACACAATCGAAAAATAACACACACACACACACACGCAACACCAAATTTTGTGCTCAAAACTATACACACGCTCGCGATAGCATTCTAAAATAAGGCGCATCGAAACAAGTGCATTAAACTGCACAAAATGATCTGATCCAAAAATAAAACTGAGAAAAAAGAATGAAAGGCGAACGAGCCGCGGAAAATGTTGTGTTATGTTTTTGATGTGTTTTCGATCACAGTCTGGCTGGTTGCCTTTGCGTTCGCGTATTTTTATTGCTGCCCCGAAATTCGATAAAACATTAAAGAGCCCAATAAATTAGCGTCAGAATGCGTGTAATTTAGTGTTTGTTTGGTGTCCGATCATCTGCTTTCGTCGACTGCGTCCAACAATTTGGCACAATGAAATAAACGAAAAAATCGCTCCTGTGGGCTTAGTCATTTAGAGCGTGTGCGTACTTTGTGTCAATGAGCGAAAAGAAAACACAACGTCAGAATCCATAAAACCAAGTGAATCTTTGTTGTTGTTGTTTTTAACTCCGATTTCGGTTCTATCACTGTTTTTACAGCCTCCTTTTTAATCTTCCTTCGCCTGGTGTCTCTTCGTTTGCTTCTTTTTTTCCGCCTTATCGCAGTGCATTTTCAACGTATCAACATTCGTCTCGAGGACGTGCAGATTATTCTTTCGGCACAACGAATGTTTTTCTGTTTGTTTTCATTTTTTTGTTGACAGGAAAGACAAGATTTAAGAGGCACAAAACAAAAGACGACGCTGATTCGTTTTGAAAATTTGCTTGCTTTGCCGCATATTTGAAAAGACATTTTGGCGCTTGGCACAAGTGATTTATACACTCGTCATTTTTAGTCGCACAATATACTTTATGATAATTCACGAAAAAAGCTATCATGATTCGTTGCGATTAGCAAATGACTTGCAAACTGTTTCAGAGGAATGAAATGCGCTCATAAGCGCATGCACATATGGCTTGTGCGATTTGGAACTTGAAGCATCGAGGTGGTTTTTCAAAAGAAATCTTTTGAAATATGAGACTTTTGTGACGAAATTCTTGAATTCTTTATTTTCAAAACAAAGAAAAGCAGATTGGTTGAATCAAATATGTTGGTCACTCTTGAATCGCATAGTTTGATATCAATCTCGACCATTTTTATTTGAATATTTTTCTGAAATGGACACATTTTTCAGCAGATCAAAGCAAAAAATCCAGGAAAACTTATCGAAAATGGAAAGAAAAGCAAAAAACTTCTTATTTTGACATACGTTGATTGCTTTAAAATATCAAGCAAAGTTTGTTTTTGTGGAATCAGTGTTTTTGTGGGAAAAAATTTCTTTCCACCAAGCCACTGAAGAAAATTTTCTTTGAATATTCACACTTCAAACGCGACCTTCAAATGATTCAAATTCCATCGTTTTGCAATTTTCGTATCAAAACAAGCCAATGAAACGTTTGATTAGTTCCGAAAACGATTCACCACACCGAATGCATGAAAAATGTACAGTAGCCATGGTATTTGTTTTGATGATTTCTTCGTTCGTAAATTTTACCAAATTCATCTCATCAAATTAATTTGGCTTGGTTGTTGGTGTTTCTGTGACACGTTTCATTCCATCCAAAACACAAAACTGGTATAATTCAGTTGCTCATAAATCCATCATTATTATTTTTTTTTCTTCCGACGTAATAAAAACGAGCATTCATTTCATATATCTGTTTTATATGTGTAGAAAAAAGAAGAAGAAGCGGAGCCTTAAATGAGTGAAACATGGTCGAGAATCGAAACAGAAAAAACACACGGTCAGAAAAAAGCGCACAAAGTGATTAAAAATTTTAAGTACCCGAAAACGACTGAAAAATCCAACGCCACAAAAAAAGCGTACACAAAATAATTACACGTATAGTGATGATAATTGTTTGGTGTTTTATGAGCATATGTTTGAATCAAAAACTCAGTGGCTGAACAAAGAAAAAAAACAAGATTGCCTTTAAAAATGTGTGTATGGACATAAAAATGGTACAAAATACACAACGCAATTTTATTATGAATTTAATAAAAAAAAAACTATACCATTATTAAATGAACATCATTAAAGCACCCAAAAGATGATTATCGTCTTCATTAACGAGCGCCGTTGAGAGATTTGTACTACATGAGGTGCTTAAATCCACAGCGGAACAAAACAGAAACCAAAAAAAACGAGTCTCAATAAAGCGGGAAGTCTTTGAATCAATGATTTTAACGCTTCATCGGTTCTGAGCTGCCGTTTTGGAGTGCATTTAAAACAATTGAATGAAGTTACGCTATATCGATATCGCATACGTATGAATGGTTTGTTGGGATTTTTCGACTCGATTAGCGATACTTTGAATTCATTCATTCAAATAATCCGCGTTGATTTGTTCCTGTTCTAATTAAAAGTCACTTTTTGTAAACAGCACCAAAACAAAAGGAAAAAAAACACGCACATCCACACCAAAATAGTAATGTAGACCGAGTGCCTGAAAAGGAAAACGATAATAAAATCATGTTGATAGCACCGAAAAGTGGACAATAACAACGGGCAAACAACAAAAAAGACGAGAAAAAACAAAAGGGAAACGACAAATATAAATATACCGACTGAATGGTTGGTTCGACGCGGCTCAATTCTGTTTTACGTGCTCTTTTTTTTCGTCTATATAGGTATTTGTTTCTCACGGTCACTTGGGTCGAACCCTTTTTGCGCATAAAATTCTTTATAATTTCCACTGTGTGTACTTGAAATACATAGTGTAAGTGAATTCGTTTTTTTGGTTTGGTTTGGTGTATTCAATGTTAGAGCTCGACCGAGAGTGAGAGAGAGAGAGAGAGACGCGATAACGTTACGTTGTCTTTGCGCCACTTTCAACAACTAGAGACACAGAAAAACAGCCCAAGTATTGTCATATTCAAGTGAATGTATTTGTGTAATTATATGCTGTGAGTGCCGACCAAATGCGTAATTTAATTGTTTTCGTTTTTCCCTTTTTTCTCCTCTCTCTCTATGTCCATGTCATGTTTGTTTGTCCGTTCGTTTTTTTTTATATTAATGATTTCATCAGCTCAAGTCTCTCAATTGAATTTTTTTTCGTGTGTTCTGTCGCATTGTCTTCAACAAAATATGTTATCACCTCCGTTAATGTGTTCGCAAAATGTGTATGCGACGAAATGAAACAATCCGCGATCTCATTCTTGGAATTGCATTGTCGAACATTTACATTTTAATTAATCCGATATCCTTTTGGAATGGATTTTCTGATCCCGATCATCAGCTGCAGATAAAACATTTTTATTGCTTGTCATTTTATGATCACGTATTTCATTTCTTCGAATGTGTGTGCTGCCGCACAGTTTATTTTCGGCCATTCGCGCTTCACTGCCAACCGTTTAAACAAATATAACAAACGGGCTTGTCAAATGATTGCTCCATTTTAAAATGTCTCATCAATTGACGGTCAGATTGTCTTTTGTTTTGATTTCTTTTCTTCCTGCGTCTTAATGTATTTAATCATTGCTTCCTCGATATAATTTTCCGCTCAGTTTCCTTTCGCTTGAGTGGTATCTTTGTCACGGGTTACAACAACTTAAATTACACTTTTCATTTGCAGCAGCACAGCGACGACCAATGTTCCAAGCATACTACTTAAGGTTTTGGCAAAGTACACGTCAATTTGTTACAAGAATCAGGCTCATGGATTCGTTCCATGGCATTGCACACCGGAGTCAATGTAACGTAATTTTCTTGAAGAAATTAAGTCAACCAAAGTATTTCGTGCTCGTCAATTGAATGTTATTATTTATATATCGTGCAAAGAAACGGATGTTTACACACATAAAACAAGCAGAGAAATTGCGTGTACTTTTTTTAATGGGATTGGGCGATAAAACTGAATAATAAATTATTTTTCTCTTTTACGTTGCGTAAAAAAGATGCATTTGCGTCGTTGTGAAATGAAACAATGATGAAGATTCTTCGGTGACATTGCAGAATTTATTGAAATTCGCATGAAAAATTCGCTTCATCGAATGAAATTGTAAGAAAAATGCACAACGAAAAATTCGCTTCTTCGGAACAAATAAACTTCTGCAGCGCAATAAATCTAGAGCAACGTACTAAACAATAGATGTGTCTAAATTGAGTTTTATGGTTGGCATCCACGTAAAATTTATTTAACAAACCACAATCGATACGCTTCATTAAAATCGGATTTTACCATTTCGTCTATTATTTTCCGGCTGATCCTGATTTCGCTTTTTCCTTTGCCCATTGTTCACATGCATCGATTGTCTTGGTCTCTTTCTTTTCGTCGACCATAGAATACGGTGGGCTGCATTCATTCATCAAATGTGTTTACCTTAAGCTGTCCGGCACTTCGTCTATTTATCGACCGATTTCCATCGCCAAAATCTACGTCCAAGACGACGACGATGACGACGGCGGCGATGAGTTGTCCTAATGTATTCCGATTTCGTTCTATTCTCACGCATTTTTCTCAAGGTGTAATATCGATTTCCTAGCTCTTGAGCGGTTGTTATGCGATTATGGGTTCGGCGGTGTTCGCCTCGGAAATGGTCAAATGGTCATCACGACATCTACAACAAAACAATTAACCGAAAAACAGGAACAACACAGTGTAATGCAACGCAACACACACACACACACCATAGGCAATTATAATTTATCTGGATTTACTTTTCTTTTGGTTGTGTCGTACGAAAATGGTGTCTACCTACGATGAAAGCGGAAAATGGTTTACTGTTTCGGTTCTGCATTTCATTTCAATAAATTACCGAGCGAAAGAAAGTGATTTTTAGGTGGCCGAAATGCATATAATAAGTGACGGCTATAAGACGTGTGTGAAGTTTTTCACGTGAAGGAACCGTTTTTACCGGCCGATACACTTCTCTCTACGCTTAGTTTTTCTCTTTCTTTCTTTCTCCTTTTCTTTTTCCTTTCCCCTTCTTTCTTTCTCCACTCGGTGTGCCGTTGTCGAAAATACAATTTAAATTGGTGACGCTGCGTGTTGAAAACTTTTAAGCGTGATTGACCGAATGGTAATAGAAAACAAAAGGTAAAAATATGCAAACAGTCTTCTTCGAAATGAATTATTTATTCAACACCGTGGTGTAGTGTCGCTTCGAAATGGTCAATGTTCGTCCAACGAAAAAAACAACACAACGACCAAGCATACATGCCATCCATTTACGTTTCCCATTAATTATGTATTTTTCCTGTTCGCGTTTGACTTTTTTTGCTTGCTTCCATTCGGCATAAATTAAACCTGTTGACGATATATTGGGTATGAGCTGTATCGAGTGAGTGTGTAAAGAAAAAGTTTCCATATTCAAAATCAGTCTAGGTTGGTTGCTGTTGTTTTTTGCACGTCGAAATTGACATTCAAATTTGCCCATACAATAACTTGCGAATTTAATTTTAATTTAAAGTTTCTTGGACTCAAATAAAAGTACAAAAAAAAAATTGACTTGACACAAAAGACATCGCAATTGAGACTGAACTTTTCATACAATTGTTCGTTGAAAAGAAATTGAATGAGCCGTGATTCGGCAGAGTCGCTGTTCGCATAAAATTGATTATGTCAGCTTCAATGCCTCGACCAGGATGGTTCGTTCGTTTAAAATACAAAAGCTACCCCTGAGAGAACCGAATAGACGTAATAAAGAGAACATTAATAATAAATACCGCTGTACACTTATTACAGCTTTGTCCGGTATTTCTTATCAAAAGCTGTATTAAGTGTACAGCGGTATTTATTATTAATGTTCTCTTTATTACGTCTATTCGATTCTCTCGCTGGCGATTGAAAAATTGTATGGGATTATTATTTACTTCATTACTACTTTGTTTCAAACCTTGACGAATTTCCTATTCCGATAGACAAATAGTTGATAAAACTATTGACGAACTGACATAACGAGACATTGTATGGTAGTTCGACATTCAGTCGCCAGCGAGAAAAGTTTCCATATTCAAAATCAGTCTAGGTTGGTTGTTGTCGTTTTTTGCACGTCGAACTTGACATTCAAATTTGCCCATGCAATAACTTTCGAATTTAATTTTAATAAAAAGTTTCTTGGACTCAAATTTTTATTACGGAAAAAAATTGACTTGACACAAAAGACATTGCAACTGCGACTGAACTTTTCATACAATTTTTCGTGGAAAAGAAATTGAATGAGCCGAGATTCGTTAGAGTCGCTGTTCGCATAAAATTGATTTTGTCAGCTTCAATGCCTCGACCAAGATGGTTCGTTCGTTTAAAATGCAGAAGCAACCCCTGACAAAATGCCATAAGCCTCATGCATAGCCAAATCTATTTACACACCGAAAAAATTTCCATATTTTTTGCATTTTCGGTTTTTGAATAAATCGTTGGAAAAAAAACGGAGATTCATCAACAAAATAAATCGATTTCGGCTGTCGCTCCGCTTCTAGTAATGCAACCAGTTTCGTTTTGGTCATTTTCTTCGGTCCCCTTCTTATGCGAAGTGTACCTTTGATTTTTCGATGCCAAAGAATATTTTCGTCGTTTATTGTTTATCCCTCGACATAAAGTGCTTGACCAAAAACCAACGGACCGAACAATAGCATCTGGGTATGTGTGTATGCGTATGTTTGCATTGCAAAGGGATCGAATGACGATACAAGAAAGTGAAACGGGTATTCTTCTTCTGTATTTTTTTCCTCTCTCTCTCTCTCGTTGACCACATGTAAAATGCTTTTAGCCATCGCCAGTGCTAGTTGAATCGTCTCTTTTCCCATTTTTGCATCAAAAAAGAAGATAATGAAGAATGAGCCGAAGAAAACTCAAACAATTTTTAATACACACGCACGCACATTTGAAGCATACACACATGAATTGGTGACCTTTACAATGACCATGCGCATGAATGCGAACATTGAATAATAAGAAACGACGTCGAAAAGCGGCGCAAATGTGTATTTCTGGTTTGGTCAAATGAAGATTTTTACACGTGAATTATGCGACTTTTTTTCCCGATTTGACCATACGATATTCATAAGGCAGGGTATACATGCACATCACACAGGTAAGACGAATGATTTATGAAAAATGGACTCCACAGATCAACACAACTGTCTTTTATATACGAATTCGAAAATAAATTGCATAAAATTTTAATATTCAACTTAAAAATCGGCCCGAAACAATCCAGTTAGTTACTCTCTCAGTCTCTTACTGTCCAAAAGCAATGATAAACGATTTCTCCAATTTTAAATTTAATGCGACAGTTACACAAAATCTTGACCTTTTTTTAATTTCACACAGATGCACCAAAGTAAACTGGGCAATTGGAAGGGATGCCGAAGAAAAATAGTAATATTTACATGTTAACGCTGGAAATAAAATATATATAAAAATTCTATCGGATGCGCAAAATCTAAAATGCTGAACTGTGAAATTTGAATAGCATCTCCTCGGCTGAATCTCTTTTCCTCTATCTCTGTCTTTATCTCTTTTGATTATTTAACTTTTGGACTTGTTTTTTCATTTCTATTGTGTGCATAATAAATAATTTACATGATTTTTCTGGCATAAAAGCGACAGCATCTTTATATAGCCGGGCATCGAAGAGTATCATGACAATTAACCTAAAACATCCGAAGATTACGACCTCTGGTCACTTTCTTCAACTCGTTGAGATGCTGGCACTCTGTCACGAGGAGCTGCAAGAGATCACACAAGCACACGCTGGCCATTCATCGATTGAACTCTCTTTCTCTTCATCTGTGTCGCAGATGAACATGTTTCAACCCATTTTTCAGTCGGTGCTTTTTGTTTTTGATGCTGAAACTGGATTTTTTCCCCGGTTTTTTCCCTCAAGATGCTAATGATCTCACATGATTCACACTCAAAACCAATATTCAACTGGTTTCTACAGAATCACTTCCATGCTACTTGCCATTTATTTCCATATTCTAACAATAGTGCAAGGAGACAACAGAAAAAGTAACAATTGGATGTTGCTTCTGTATTGTTGACTCCTTGTTCGTTCTCAAATAAATTTCATGAAGCGTAACACCATCAAATGCATGTTAATTTCAATGGCTTTGGGCACATTTTATCACTTAATCGGTAAAAAATTACTACCTATGGATAAGTGCATGCGGTGCAGAATTTTTATGAAAGAAAAAAAAAACGATTCGTCTAATAAGATAATCACATGCCGTCGTCAACTCAGTGTGCGATATTCGCGTTGCGGTTCGCTTTTGAAATGAACCTTCTTGGTAATGCAACCAGTTTTTTTTATTCGGTGTGTGTTCGCTTCTTCTTCTGTCGATGTTGAAAAGATAACAATGCAAAAAGCCGATGGTGTTGTTTATATAATTGATCAATCTTATGTTTCATTTACATTTCTCTTCTCGAGGCTACTGTTTGCGTGCGTTCGCCACTCACATCTCCCGGTGCACAAAAGAAGAAAAATAAGAAGAAAAACACAGAAACGAAGAGCCAACAACGTAACAAATGAATTATTTGCATTTATTTCGTTTCCATATTTTTATCTGAGCATCAGCGACAATTTTCTCTTTCATTGAATTCACTCACTCGTTCGCATTTGGAACAACAAAAGAGGAGAACATGCACACTACACACACCAAAAAAATATACGCGATATGATTCTTGGAGTTGCCGTGTTTTGATGGACATCTGATGCAAACGTGAATTATTTAGCATTGTTCTCTGGCCTGGTGATGAAAACTGCTAACAAATTGGCGCCACTTTTTTCGTGATTTCGTGGAATCGACAACTGCTTTTGGCATGGTAACTCAACGGCATGCTCCACTCTTCCAGGACGAGTGAAGAATTTGCAACGCAAAAAAGCAGAAAATCAATAGTGAAAATGGATAGACGTCGTTTTCATCGTCGTCGTCGTCCATTTGCAGGTTACAAAAGTCCAAAGTTTCCATCACAAGAAGAAGGAAAAAAACTTTTTCACAAACTTGCAGTGAACTTGTTATAAAAACAAAATGCTGGCACTGAAAATAATTTGTCCATTATTTTGTGTAGTTCATTTGGAACGGACGACATTTTCTTGCTCAAGCGTCGCAGAGTAAATGATTATGTTTTTTTTCTTCTGACACGAAAAATCTTTTCCAAGCCGAGCGAGAGAGAGAGAGAGAGCGAGAGCGAGTAGCAAAGTTCAGGTCTCTTCTATGGTGTATATATACCGTGCACTGTGCACTGTGCCGCCGTTGCTCCAACATGATTGACGAGCCATCCTTCGAAATCATTATCGGGGGGCGACGGTTTCGTGTGTGGGTGCTGCAGAATCGCACAAATGAGACGTGGTGAAATGCCGTCAGTCGTGGCAAAATGTCTTATTATTGGTTGGAATTAACCACACGGGCGGATGGCATTACTACGGTTGTGACCTTTTGACATGCGCGCTACTTGCACACGCTCATCACAGAAACCTCACACACAGCACACCGTATCCCATCGCCGTTGCTGGAGCAAAAAAAAACACGTCGGAGTTGGTGTTGTTCGGTGTTGTGCTTTTTGGGGTATTTTCTTCTGCACACACATATTTATGTGCTTCGTTAAAAAATTTTGCCACATATTTCAATCGCTGTTTGTTCTTTCAAGTGTGAGAACTGAAATGACATTCGAGGAAAAAATCCCAGATTTATCTAGAGCCGAGAAAAAATCGTTGCAAATTTTCCACAGATTCAGCGCCAAAAAGAGTTTTTTTCTCTGTGCACAAGAAAAGAAAATAGAGCATCTAGAATGCCATGTTTGATATTGACTTTTCCATCTTTTGTTAAAACGCAGCAAAAAAAAATGGCCTGCTTTTAACATCCGACAACTTTTCCAATTCTCTTTCAACAAATGGAAATTGGAATTCATTCTGATGTGACTGGTAGGAAGTCGTTCGCCTGCAACCGAATACCGAAAAAAGGCGAAGAACCATACGCAAAAGAAGAGTCATTCTATTGGAAACGCTTAGAATCGATTCTAGGCAAAATGGTTGGCGAAAAAACAAACAAACAGCAGTTCATCGACCATTTGATTACATGGGAGTTCATAAATGAATTTTCCGACAGCGAAACGGCCTGTGTTGTGGTAAAGGCCAGTGCTTTAGTTTATTCATGCTCAATGGTCACCCAAAATTAATAAATTGCCTCAGTTCTCGACCTTATTCATTCATTTACATTTAAATTCGAAGCAAATCAAATTTTCCTCGCTCGCCTTTTTTTCGTTTGCCTGAATTTTTTTGGGGGGGGGAACGCGCGCGCGCACACTGCGTATAATTATCAAAAATCGGAATAGCTGCTGAGGCGAAAATGGTGCGAAACAAATCAAAGTAAACAAAACTGAAATATTCGCAAGAAAATCGATCCGAAGCAAGCGAAAAGAAAAACGAATGAGCGATGTAAAAAATCGGAGAAAAAAGAGTGACAAGCGAAAAGTTCTTATATGAACTGGCGTATCGTTCGTTGACGAACTCGAAAATAGCGACCGCATTGAAATGCGACAGTTAGTTAAATTCAAATAACTATACACATATTCACGATGTCACACGCAAAACAACAACCGAATAGATATGTTTGTTGGTGTCACTTTTGGAAAGCCGAGCACATTCAGTTCGTCGGGCTGAGTGAGCGAATGAGAAGGCAACAAGAAATTTTTTTCGAGAGTGCTAAATGAAAATCAGAGTGATTGCATGAGTGCGACACACAGACATATACTCACATAGAGACGGAGAGACTGAGCCGGAGTACGAAGTGAGTGAAAGAGCGAGAATGTGTCGTTACGGCGACGATGGTATGTGTGCGCCAGAATTGGTTAAGTATACAGACAAGGCATGTTCATGACACGATGATGTATATATAATATTGTCAGTGCTCTCTCCGTTCGTAAGTGGCAATGGCAAGGCGCACACAGTGTTAAATAGAAGCAACCTCAAAAGTATACAAAAAAAGCGGCAACGCAATCAAAATATACCGTTAACGATGTGTATCGGTCGGAGTCGAAGCTCGAAAAGCCAACAAAGGTTCGACCTTTAAAACAGGCGGAGCTACAAAAAGAGTTTTTTTTTCTCGCATCGTCGTCGACGTCGTTGTTATTGTTGTTGCCGTTCTTTCGCTCTCGGTTATGTGTCACGAATCGTTTTTAATAGCATTCAAACGTAATGTGTGTATACGTACACAACGAACACTCTATAGCGTACTATATATAGAGAGCGAGAGATAAATGTTTGAGTTCGGTATTTCGTTCGTTTGGTTCGGGGAAAGGGAGCGTGTTCGGGTGTTATATACGCACAGACGAGATAGTGCACTGTGTGGCATGGCATGGCACGGCACATACCGTTAGTTGTTGTAGAAACTGAACCGCGTATAAATGAATGAGTTGATAATGTTATAATGTGCTTGCTCTGTTCATGTGAGTGTGGCGCTTTTTTGCTTTCATGCCGCAGCTCACTGATAATGCCACACAATTCGTACGCTGCACATATTGTTCTTCATAATAGATACGCTCCTATCACTTGTCATCCTCAATATTGTTAAACGAAATGAGCTACAATTTTTTTTCCCTTCACGCTCTTTGCAATTCGCTTCGAGCTGACGAAAAATGGGCATACGCAAAAAAACATGGACATGGACCCACTGATGAATGTCTGCTACAAAGGATACGATCTCTCTGTTTCTGACTTTGAACAGCGAGAGAGAGAAATAAAACCCAGAACATTTCACCGCTTTTTTTCTATTTTGTTATTCATTTTCATTGACATGCGAATTGGAACTGGAAAATGGTAGAGATTGTATGAAAAAAATGATGTCATTTGTAACAGCTTATTTAATAACTGATGGCACATTTTAGTTGAAAGCAAAAATGCAAATCTGTATTGATTTTGGACCGATCGCCGCAAAGGGTTCCATTTGCCAAAAATGATTCTTTTCCCTCCGTATGTGTTTATCGTAGCTTAACATCGAAGCTTCTAGGTGAATATGATTCAACCCCGTTCGATCCAATTTTCGTCGCAAAAGTCGGAGAAGTGAAAGAACAAAGCTTCTTTTCCAGCGAATTTCTTCCATTTATTCAGTTACCATAGAAAATCGGGCTGCAAAAGTCACGAGAAGAGAAACGGAGAAAAAAAAGTGGAATGAGTAAACCAATGTCCATCATAAAAATATGACGGGACACATTTCAAAAGCTGAATTCTTCTCTTTCTCCGAAAAAAAGTGCAGTTCTGTAGCCGTTGGCTTTTAATCATTACGTATGGGTTAATATATGAGCCACGACTCTCATTCTTTTTCATTTGATACTTAACCGCTTATATATTTCACACGCATTCGACGCTCTCTCGTACTTTGCAGGCTAGCGGCGGCAGCAACAGCACCGCGCGCGTACTTAAGCGTTGTGCATTTGTATGGGTTCGTTTTAGTATATAACATTTGATTTGAGGCAAAAACAACTACGCTGGCACCGCACTCCGTTAGTATTGGTTTGCGTTCATTCGTCGTTCGTTGTTCGTTATTCGGTCGCTCTCACTGGGCTGTAGACGAATGAATCGCATAGAAAATCCGTGGAAAGCAAAACGAACGACAGAAGAAGAAGCAAATAGCAGCAGTAACAACAGCAACAACCATACGAAAATAGATTTGATGTGGTGGGGTGATCTCGGTGTGCTGCGGCTCTCTGCTATGCATATACGTTCACTTTGTAACAGGTCGTATCGGTCATGTCGGGTCGCGTACCTTTTGCAATGACTCTGTGAAGCCAGTTAAGCAGTAGAAGGCCTTTTGAACAGGCTGTGCTCTCTGTAACTGTGTAAACTACACGATTTTGCTCTGATTTTTTCGTTTGGTGTGTTTCTTCGTTGTTTTTTTTTCCATCCGAGAAATTCGTTCATCGATGCATCGATCGTTTTCTCTGTACTGAGAGACAAAGCGACGTGAATATATTGAGAGAAAAAAATTATTTAGACTTGAGAATAAAAAGCGATTTTTTTGTTATTGTGTTTACTCTGATTACGAGAATTGATTTTTCGTGTTTCGTGCGTTCTTTTGAGTGTGAATTATTTGAATTTTTTTTTAATTCCGAAAAATCAAAAAATAAAATTCGCGCCGATTACGTATGGAAATTTATCGCATCTTTTTCAAGGAACAATTTTTTCTTTAGATTATCGAATCGAATATCACCATTAATTGAATTGATCGTAATTGCAAGATCTGAAAAGAAAAATTAATTGAAAAACGTTTGTTAATGAGAAGAGAAAATTTAAATTATAACAAAAATAAAGAAAAATTCTGACAAACACTTTGATTTAAAAAGACGGGCTCGATTTATTTTATCAGTGCAAAGTTTTAACATAATTCAACACGTTTCAAAACATCACAGCGATTATGTGGCTCATTTTGCATACCACTCAAAGTCTTGATATAACCGCCTGATAACGAATTAATCTGTGTCAATTGGAGAATTGTGCGCATTTTAATCTGTGGAAAATAGGAACGAAAGAAAAATTGTAGAAAAAAAACACTGAATTTTTCCATCGATCGAAGCAAATGGGAAATATCAAGAATAATACAAAAATCCAATACACAAAGACAAGATAAATGAAGACAATTACAATTATCCGTGTTGAATGTACGCTTATCTAGTGTGTTTTGTTATTTATTTTTGCTTGAAATCCATTTGCACAAACGAAAGCTGATTGCTCATTTTTATTTCCAATAAGAAACGAGCGAATAATTCTGAAAACTAGGCAATTATAAATGACAACGGAATAAAACGACAGTTGTTAATGCATCATTTGTAAAATTGACAATGATAAGGATTTTCAAGTGAGATATCGAAACTGTTTTTCTGTTTGAACAAAAGAATCATCTGAAGATTTTAAATCGGTTCAAAAAAAAGTACACAAACTATTTTTGCTGCGGCAAACGAAAGAAAAGCAAGGAAATTTTGTCGCGTCGCTGATCCTAAAATTCCGCAGCATAAATTTGTTTTGTCACACAAAAAGAATTGAAGTCGTTGCCGTTGGAAGACGGTGACCGTAAAACTGCCAAAATAGTTCAATCAAGAGAATTTAGTGCAACCGTGAACCCCAATACTGGGGTGCAAACCAGCAATATTATTACCCACAATCCGTTGAGCGTTTACGGAAGTGGCGTTGTGTGCCACTCACCGTCAGCGCCATCCGGATTCTTTAATCCATGCGGCCCATCGGATTTGGGCGCACTCGAGCTGGGCTTTCCACGTTCGATGGCCCTTGCCGTTTCACAGCCGGCGACCAGCGCATGGCGCGAACCAATGAGCTCACATCTGTCATCGGTTTTAACGCCCAAAGTGGAGGAACTCACGCAATTGTCATCCGGCCTTAGTGGCCTATCAAATAATGTCACAACCAGTGCAAACAATGGTACCGCCGTTACACCGACCTCGATCACACCGAATGGCAGCGCAAATGCGGTCATTAGTTCGGGTTTGAATAGCCGAGATTTAGTGCAACAAAGTACAACGCCCAGCTCACAGGCCAACAGCTCACAAAGCGGTGGTTCACAATCCGATCAAAAGAATCAACAAAACATCGAATGCGTGGTGTGCGGTGACAAATCATCCGGCAAACACTATGGCCAATTCACGTGCGAAGGTAAGTTCGAAAAATTCATCAATTCGCTTCGTTTTTATTCCCATTTTCAGCGTCACAATCGAATTGTGGTCAATGTTAAGTGCATACAAATTTATTTTTTTTCCTTCTTATTGCCCGTGTGTGTGCGTGTGTTTGTGTGAAAAGTGATAAATGGACAAGCCAATAACATGAAAAGTGAATAATCCACAGACAACTTGACTGAGTGCTTTTTGTAACCGAATTCCGTTCGATTTTCGGTCAACAATGCTTCGGTACAATAAAAACATAATCGGTCTCACATTTCCTGAACGTGTGCCACGGCAATGCCAACGACAACATGATATCGATATAATAAATTGCCTGGGAAATACACTTCGACGCCAAAACAGTGGCTAAACGCATTCAGAGCACCACAGACGAAGAGAGAGAGAGAGAGAGAGAGAGAGAGAGAGAGAGAGAGCAGAGTAAAAGAAAAAAAAATGAATAAATTCCGATCACATAATATCCGGTCCATAAAAATCATAAAATAATCGTAAAACATAAACTTATGCTCCATTCGGTCGGTTTGTCTTGTTCGCTTTTTTTCTCTCTCTCTGATGTTGTGTCCCAGTCGCATTCGCATCAATTTAATATCCATAATTTGGTAAATCGTGCGTTTGGGAATCGTATCAAATTGTACTCAAGTATTCCTTCCAATGGGAGGCGAACGAATGGAAAAAAAAGAACCGACAAATGCTGGAAAAAGTACACCAGTTACACGGAAATGGTTTTTTGAAAGGGACGACAAACGTTGGGTGTTATTGCTTCTGATTTGAAAACACTCAATATGGTTTGTCGTCGGAATTCGAATGACAAATGATTTGCTAAAGTTTTTCTAGTTCTTTTTTCCTCTCTCTGTGTCTTTTCCCCGCTCAGACTTTGACTTTTCGCCATAGCATGTGACATCGCCAAAATGTAAATTTATCGCTTTTTTATGCGGTTTTTAATCAAAATTCGCGATAGAAATTGACGTTCTTTTGTTCTTTTGCACTTGTGAATGAATTTTTATCGACCATAAATTGCAATCATTTATTTTCGACCAGCAACTCAATCACATTCGACCCAAATTCATTGAGAGAAAACAAAAACATTTGAAAAGTTTTTTCAGAAACATTTCCTGAATATCAACTAGAATGAAATTCACATTTACAAATTTCGACGAAAAACAAAACACGAAACGAAAAAAAAGTTAAAATTCAAAAACAACTATGAAAACTGTCACATTGTCTTTTCGAAATAATTAATCATAAAATTTAGTGTCGTTCGAGAGATTCAAAAGCAAAATGCCAACGGAACAAAAGCCTAATGTCAAAGCTAACACAGCACCGAGCAGAAAAGTCTTTTTGAGCAAAAGACGCAACCAACAGACAGATCAGATGCTATAAAGGAATCTAGTTGTAAACGTAATGCCGCTGCTCGTCCTGCCGACGTCTTTCATTCTTTCTCCTTTTTTTCTGCTCTGCATTTGCTTCGACGATGTAATAATCGTCGAGGGGATGCTTGTTTCTTTATGTTGTCATATTTCTCATTTTTTGGTTGCACTTTGTATGTCGCCGTACATTTGTAACAGCAGCAACAACAAACAGGCCAAAAAAAAAATGTTTCGTCATCTGTGCGGTTTGAAAGATTACTTCTGGTGTATGAGCTTGTGCATTGTCTCAACTATGTAATCGAGCCCATAAAATATGATTTAAGACAATATTTAAACGAATAAAATTGGGCATACATCGAAATGTTGTCGTTCTCCGTCTTTCTCTGCATCTCTTTATAATATTTTTTTTTTCGTTCTTCAACATTTTCCATACGTCTGCTCTAGTAAATCTAGTGGATTGAGACGGTTTTTTATTTATCAGTGGTAATGCAAACCAGTCTCGTTCGAGTCACGATAATCATGTTAAGTCGACCCTTACTTCCTAAATGAAAACGATTTTTTATACGGAAATTGTTTTTTACGCTTATTCTCGTTATGATTTCGTTCATCTGTGGAGACAGTTCAAAAGTGAATGACGACAAACAAAAAAAATGCTTCCGTGGCTACAGAAGAGAATGCACTGATTAGAAAATGTGTCTTTGGGCGATTCTTTTTTCAATTTTTTTTCTTTCTAAAAAATATGAACCAAATGATGAGATTAATTTTTTTTGATAAATAAGTGCGAAAAAAACGGAATCACACGTAAACTTTTAGCGAAGAAGGAAAAAAAATGAACAAACGCAAATCCACTGCCCCTAATATTTTGAACACAGAAAATATACGATTATTTGCGAACCAAAAATCAAATAGTTCAAGCAGTGCTAAGTAGCAAACGTATAAATTTTCGCGTTGGAGATGAGACGAGAAGCAAACTGAACGCGGAAAAAAGTGATGGTATGAATATATAAGTCGGTGTCGCCATTGCGGTCAGAAGTGATATGGGTGTATGTAGGATATTAGTTTAGCGTCGTATTTCACCTCATGTGTCATAACATTTTGCTGTGTCGATTGGATTTGTTTCGCATGTTTTTCCTTTCGTTTCGTTTGTCACTTTTGCACACGAACACCGGGCCAGAGAGAAAGAGAGAGAGAGAGAGAGAGAGAGAGAGAGAGAGAGAGAAAGAGAGAGAGAGAGAGAGAAAGGCGGGCGAGAGGCCGAAAACCCATTTTGTGTTAAAACACGAAAAGCCACGGAATTAGATTGGATATTACATCATGCTTATTCGAATAGGCTGAACGTAATTAAATTACCGCGTGTGTAAAAAAAATGTCGGTTGTCAGTTTACAACAAGCTGCTTGGTTTGACCAAACATGAAATCGATGAGAATATATAGGAACAAAGAATACTTTTAAGTTCCGATTGAGACATTTCTCGCATTTCTATTTTTTGCTCCTTTTCTTTGTTGTCCACGGTTTTCAATTCACTGAATCACTATAATCCGTGAGTAAAATTCAAACTGAAAGATTAAAGGTGATATCGACCTGCTTTGTTGAGCCATTTGAAAAAGTCATTTTCAACACTTTTTCCTTTAACTCCTGCCACTGGATCAATGAAGGCATTTTTTATGTGACCCGTTCGTATTTCCTTACCGAGAGGAAGAGAGAGAGAAAAACCAATTTGACCAGCGAAGCGTTAACCAATTGAAAGTGCTTTTCTGCACTTTTTAGATTTCGAAACGTAATTTTACAATTTGTTGACGGAAAACCGCCCGCTTTTTTTCCACTTCAAATCGTTGAAAACAATCTTGTTTTTTTTCCAGTTGATTTTCAAGAGCCACACTAATTTCAATATTGCATGTTTTGATTCCATTTGCATTGCTATCATCGAGTAAATATTGACATTATTGGCAGCTTTTTCTTCCCTCCTCTCTCTCTCCCACCCCTTGGTCGCCCAATGGATTCCTCTATTATTTTATAAGTTAATTAGCAAATAAAAAAGAGAAACGATTTGTTTCAAGTGTTTTGTTGACAACACTTATCAGTGCGAATCAAGTCAGTTAGTCCACTAGAAACATCCATTGCATAAAATTACGACAGAAATAGCTTTTTGAAGTCGTGCACAACACACTCAATGTCAATCTGACTGTCATGTTGAAATTGATTCCGTTTTTTTTTCGTCTTGTAATTTTTTGTCGATTGAGCTAAATATGACGCTTCATCGAAACCTTCGGAATCAATTTTGTTTCGTAGAAAAACAAAGCGTCTCATCAATTTTGCATTCGAAATGGTGCATGAATTGCGTTTCATTCGTTAAAATTATGTCAGACGAATTAAAGCTGGCGCGCAATTGATTGTTATTCAAAAGGGACAATCATACTAGAAAGCGTATCAAATAGATAAGATCGGCGCTAGTCTAACGGTGTTTTGCCTGCAAAGTGGTAAATGAAATCATAAGCTCATGCGACAATACATTTTTTTTTTCAAATGTGAGAATTTAATTGTATTTAATAACAGTGCAACGTGGAGCAATCGACTTACTCTCTTTCTCTCTGTCCCTGCTTGCCTTCAATCATTTACGGCCAATTTATTTAGTGCGAATGACAAAATAAAATCTTTGAACAGAAAATAAAAATGAAATTCGAAACATTCCAACACCAAGCAAAAACTCACACGCCATCGATGGCAACACAAATGTGACATTTCTGTTTGTTCTCATTCACACTCGGCGGATAGAAATTGCTCTTTATTGTGATTTCGATATGCGTTTCTTCATTCAGCCGTTTTTTTTGCTGTCTTTCGCTGCGTATTCAGTACGTGAATCTAATAATTATCGTAATTTTCTTAGCAGGGAGGCAAATGACAATGTGCTCGCGCGACAAAGTATCAAAATCCAAACCTGCATCGAACGTGGAAAGAAAAAAACATAAAAATAACGACACACTGATACGTTTACAAATTATTACTCCGACACCTTTTTTCCACATATCATTGTCCGTCTCTCTCTCGGTGTGCGTTTTTTTCTCTCGTCGCTTTCTTGTTCCGCAATTGCAAACGGCGAATGGTTGAGTTAATGTTGAGGCTCATATTCATGAAAACAATTGCATCAACTCCATAAAGTCTGTCATTATTTCAATTACCCGAAGCACGGCGGCTGCTTGCCATCGACATATACTGCGAGAGACCGGGAAAGAGAGAGAGAATAAACGGTGCAAAGGAACTGAATGAATGGCGAAAAAAGAACAGCCAAGCCACAACGTGCTCAAGCCCACAACACACAATATCACTTTACCACTTTTTTTTTTCGATTTTCTCTCTGTGTATGTTCCTGAGCTGGGCTCGAGCACGATCAGATAAAACTGCGAACTGAATAGCAAAAGCAATAACCGAGAAAGACATCGGTGTTTAGATGTTGAGAGAGTGTCACTTGATTAAAATGCTTGCGTGCCGCAAACACTTGAAAGAATAAACGTGTACACTGAAACAGCGGCGCACTCGAAATTCTTTTTTTACTAATTACTTTGACTTGAGCATCAATGGTAAACCCGGTTGCCAATATACACACACACAGAAAATATATGTTATCAATTCTTTCTTTTGCTTCGACACTGAGAACGAGTATCGCTTCTTTTCGACGACATGGTTTTCGGCACAAGATTTTCGAATTGTTAGATTGCGATAAATTTGTCTGGAACTGTCAACAAAACCAAGGCGAAAACATTAGACACCGGAACACAAAACCGAATCCTTCTTCATTCTGCGTTCAAATGATGTTCAAATAGAATAGACAGACAACAATGGGCAACAAAGACAAAAAGGCCAAGTTTTGATTCCATTTGTCACGCAATCATTGTTATTATTGCGTTTAAGTTTGATTTTTTTTACAACAAAGCGAATTACAAACATGGAACTGATGCACACACAAGATGTTGACAACACTCGCTTGCCAGCATATCGAACAATGAAACTCTTTTTTTCTCCGCTGTCTCGCTCTCAAACATTTCTTCCCTTCATTCATCATCTTTGTACGCTGTGGTGCATGCATCTCGCCTTTTGCCCCGATTTTCTTCGGTTACCTTCTTTTTTTCCGCGAGACAAAAACAAATACAGATAAAAAATGAAACGGAAAGGAGCCGAACCGTCGAACCCCTTTTTTGGAAGTCGGGCCAGAGTTTAAATACGCTCGACGACACCAAATAAACACCAAATCGATTGGCTTTGTGTGATTGCAATAAATTCGATAATTAGATGATCAAAAGTACCACATAACAGCCAATATTCCTATTGATTTTTCCTATGGATTCAAACAAGTTTTCATAAGCCTCTCATCTTGAAACGTGTGATTTTATCACCGATAATCATGGTGAGCCAATACGATTTCAATGGAAAAACTGACGAATTAAATACGAATCATAAATTGAGCGAGCTCAAGTAGCGGAAATAAGTTCCGCAATCAACATAAAGAAAATAAAGTAAACAACACTCAACATAATTTCATTTGAGGCCTAGCCCAAGAACGCCTAGAGAGTTTGTTATGGATTTTGAAGCTTGAGGCTTCGATCCGTGCTATTTATGGTGATCAAATGTAATTTTATTTGCATTGCGCTGCGGTCCAAAGTGCATATCCGACCGTGTTAAAATACCGCACATTTCGAACTTGCTAGTCACCACCAGCTAAAGAACACGCTTAGAAGAAGAAGAAAAAAAATGCGAAAAAAATAACTTAAGGTATTTATGAGTGTGCACACGTCCGTTGATGATTCTTAGTAATTTTTGCAGCGGTGTTGCTGCTGCTGCTTCTTTTTTCTCATTTCATTTCTAATTAACTAATTTACAATTAAAGCAGTTAACCATTTGAAACATGATGTGCGGACGGTTGTGCTCTCGATGCTTGTTATTCGATTTAATAAATAATTAATTGTGAACATAAAGTGGCAAACGATGATGAACCGAGCGTAAGAATGGGAGAATCGACATCGGTGTGCAGTTGCAAATGTATCGAAATGGTCGAAGAAGTAGAGTGTGGTCAACATTGCAAGACACTTTCGTATGCCATCGCATCTACACACGAACACACACATGTACGTCAATTCGACAGCACTCATTCGCGCGCCGCTCTTTCAATCGAAAATGATCTAAATCATATTTCGCATCGTGCAAATCGTGATGTTAAATTGTACTGACGCCGATGCAGCTATTAAGTGTATTTGTGATGTGTGTAGCCGCGAAGCGCACGCGGCTTCATGCATTTTGTTCAATTGACTGATGCAACAAGTTCCATTCGAAGTGAACGTGAACTTCACATTAAGATGACGTGAATCTCGCATTGTAAGCGAGCAAGAGCGAGAGAATGGCAGAAAGAGTGCTGTTTAGCTGTTTTGGTTCTATTTGTAGTGGCTATAGTTGCAACAAGCACAACAAAACACAAATGATGGGTGCCGTTCGTCTACAAACGGAACTATATTAAATAAGTCAGAAATGCGCATTTCAGCTCGTTGCACACTCATCATAATTTTACTGCGGGAATTTGTTCATTCCTTCTGCGTTCGTTTCTTTCTGCAACTTTGCGCTCGCGCGACCGCGCACGCTTGCGATCTTTCGTGTGAGTGAGTGAGTGAGTGAATGAGTGTTGCGGCTTGTTTTTGCACTTGACCGACGGTGTAAATTATTGTAATAAATGTTCCACGAAACCATACCGCCAGCATA
Organism: Sitodiplosis mosellana; assembly: GCF_009176505.1. Classification (NCBI taxonomy): domain Eukaryota; kingdom Metazoa; phylum Arthropoda; class Insecta; order Diptera; family Cecidomyiidae; genus Sitodiplosis; species Sitodiplosis mosellana. Next base: position 5,344,372 of record NW_022595244.1, read on the forward strand.
CCTGATTATGGTCACTGAGGTGAACACTAGGTATAGCACCATGCAATATGAAAATCGGTACTTGAACATTGCATAACTTTGATTTTGTTTCTCCTTCTTCTTCTTCTTTTTCCCGTGTGCATTTTTTTACTCCGTTTGAATCGCATCTTTTGAAATGCGCTTTTTCTTCCGCGTATGTTACCGATATATTCTCAAAGCCGTAAATGGGAAATCGAGGCGATTTTCTCATGTCCATTCGGATGGGAACGACTAGTTTCGTCACACGAAATTAATTTTCATTACATCTTTTCCGCAACGTCAATGCAGCAAATTTTTCCAAGTCAATTAAGCCATTAACAGTGTAATGGCTCTCATCGAACAATGGCTCCAAAAAAAACTCAATGCAAGCAATCCTCGCGCCGTGCCGTGATCATAATTTTCTTCGATGCATAATTAATTTGCCTCATTTATCTGTTTGTTTATTTCCATCTCATCCTTGCGTTACATCGTTTGGAATTCTCTTCCCGGGCGTCTAAGATCATGGCGCGACCAAGAGAAGAAGCGAAAAAAATTTGGTATTGCACATGAGATGGGGAAGAAAAAATCATATAAACCGCTGCTATATTGTATTTAACCGAACTTTTAATAGCCTATAAAACTCTTCTAACCGATTTCGGGTACTGGTTTCGAGCCATCGAAATTCGGTGGATGCAGGTAGACTAATCGAGGTCGGCCAACGGGGCAACGGCCAAACGAAAGCACATTATTACGATGAATTTTCGTATCAACAAATATTTCAATTTATCACGTGTGCCCAAACAATGGCATCAACCAAAGACGATGAAAAAAGAAACACGCACGCCAAACGTAATGTTACAACCGGAGCAAAATAACTGATGTACCACAATGTCAGACACACAGCACAGAACACGAAGAGAAGAGAAGAGTAAAAAAAAACATTAGGGTAAACACAGAATGCAACAAAACAGATTATCTCAATTTTTATGAAATGAGACGAATGGCAAAAGGAATATAATAATAACAATTGTTGCAACAAGAAGAGAAGTGAATCATAATCGGTTATTAAGGGGTTAAAAGTTTAAAGTATAAACGATGCTGCTGCTGCTGCTGCGGGACCGCAAGCAAAGGGAACTCGAGGCAGCTTCATGAGAGACCGAATTAAATGCAGCCTCAATATAGAACAATCCTTTACAACGATTGTCACCTCTAACCTGTTTTTGACTTTATATCCCCGATGCCAACTTTTGTTTATTCTTTGAATTTTATTTAATATACCGAGTGCTTGTCGTTCTCATTTTAATTTCAAATACTTCGAGCAAGCAAAAAATTTCTTTCTATTTTGCACATCAAGCGATAAATCTCACTGCAAATCAATCAAAATATAACCGATTCTCAGTGCACAAAGCCCAACTAACGGCCTATCCATCGCACCGCACAATGAATACAATTCGAATGTATATTTGTGTAGTGTTCTTCTCTTTGTTTTTACTTTTTACCGTAACCACACAGCGGCGAGGCGCGCACTTGAATCGCCGTGAATGCATGAGAAGACTCCGACTGTTCACACAAATCAAATAAAAGAGCCGATTGCATCGACTCCAATCAGTGTGGAATACGACTATAACTGAGGCTGAGGTGGAAGAATATATATATGGTTTCCCTCGATACGCTTTAAGTAATATTAATCGGCATTAGCAATTCTTAATGTGAAAGCCCAGCCAACAACGGATAAATGCATTGTACAAAACGAACGAAAAGGGCAACACAGTGCAATATGCGAACGATGATGATTCACACTACGGTGCGAAAACGACTGGACTTCTTCAGTCCAGAACAACGGAAAAAACAAATGAAAGAAAAAAATCACGAAGAAAAACTAATTATCTTTTTCAATTCCATTCAATGAAATTTCTCCGTTAACCATTTGGTGTGTGTGTGTGTATGGTGTACTGTTAATTCGGAACCAGCACTCAAACTCAATGCAATGACATTGATTTATTCCAGCGGCAAATCGAGGAGAAGTGAGATGCCTTCAAACTAGCCAAATAAATGTAGGCAATTTTTGTTGTTAGTAAATTGGCAAATTGACGGGGTCGAAATGAAACAAATCATTCACCAACTGATTCTAATTGGATTCTCCATTCTCCCATCGTCCAAACGTAGCATTGATGCTGTGTGACGTGTGTTTGATGCATTGTCTGCAATTTTTCACACTTGACCGCTAAAAGATTGCATTTACAAATGTTTTTTTTTATTTACAGTAAAATATCGTTTGCTGTCTGCTTTTGGTGAAACCAGAATTATTATTTTTTCATGACTTTTTCAATTTTTTTTCAACTTCCAATTTTTTTCTCTCGTTTTCTATCCAGGTTGCAAATCCTTTTTCAAGCGATCAGTTCGAAGGAATCTCTCGTACACATGCCGAGGGAATCGCAACTGTCCGATCGATCAACATCATAGGAACCAATGTCAATACTGTCGTCTAAGAAAGTGCCTAAAAATGGGAATGCGACGAGAGGGTAAGTTGAAATCCGTTTCTATTTCTACTATTTCATCATAAGAGATTTTAAATGGACATGTGAAAAAACGAATCTTGATCTTAAATGAATTCATCGAAGAAAAACGTCGCATCGGTTTTAAATTTTATTACGGTTTTTCAGAAAGAAATATTATTTACGACTTTAATAATTACAGTTTTTGGTAACGGCGCCTCCTTTCAATCACATCGCTTTATGTAGCGTGTCTATCGAGTCGTAAAGTCCTTAAACCGGTTCGAAATATCATCGCGTCTTTCTATGCGAGCACTTTTTCTACCGAGAAGTTCTCGACGAGAACCGATTTCGGTCATCGAAAACCAAGAGAAATATTATTTCTACTAAAATCAAATTTATGATAAAAGAAGTGAAGCGAAAAACAGTCCCTATTCAATTTTCTCATTTTAATTATTTTGTCCATCATAAGGAGCAGCAAGGATTCGGTTTTATTTATTTTAATTTGATCAAATGGTCAAGCATTTCTATCCCTATGCGCTGTTCTAAATGTACTCAAAACAAATCGCACTGCAGATGCGACGAAGAGAGCCGATCGAATGAAAAGACAGCGAGGAAAAGGATTGGAAATCACACGCTTTTTGTGTTCTACACGTAACGAAAAGGGAAAACGGAAAACCACCTTGAAATCATTTTTTGCATACCTAAGATACTCAATGACCAATGTCCAGCTGAGTGAAGACCCTTTCGATGGCCATATCCTTTTGGCATTGTCGTAGCTCACATTTTTTTTTGTTCTTCGGTCTTCCTCTTGAGACTTAAAACCAAATGCCATTGTTTTCAAACATACCTAATATCCCTTTCTTCGGAATTCCGTCGGCACATCGGCACCCCATTTCCCTTCACCAACAAACGTTTGATGCGCCGTGTCAACAATGAACAACGGAAAAATCACAACAAAATTATGCAAATGCCATCCATTCATTAATGACATGGATTCATTGTTATTGCCTCGTCATCATTAGGATCATCATTGGAACCATTTCGCTCGTTGAAAATAATAAAATCGTCTAACACTTTCGGTCAAAACAATTTCCATTGTTGTGCGCCGGTTGAACTCTTGGGTTCGCGCTCTGACCGTTGGTCAATCCGAAAACAGATCATGTGAATTTTCGCTTTGCGTTCCGAAATTTTAATCGCTTGACCAAACATCACCTCTATTAATAATTTTCGACTGTGGCTAACAAAGAAAAATCAAATAACATGTAAATGTAATTTACCCGCGACCTTTGCACGCTGTGATTAAACCGAACAAATCATTTCTATAACATTTTTTGCGCTTGACCAATTTTTGGAACGAAGAAATTAATAGAAAAAAGGCGGCGGTCATTTTAAAAAGCTTCGAATTAATTGCAATTTCAGTTTGGGAATTTTTTTATGTTTCCAGTCCTTGGAAACGAAATGATCAGTTACTCAATCTTCTGCGTGCAATATTTGAACGTCGTTGATGTTCGTTATTTTCTGTCTTCGTCTTTGAATAAAGGACACGAATTGATAGGTATAAAATAGTCGCGATTGACGCTTGGCTAAGGGTGTACTATAATGATGAGCGCGTAATGCTAATGATCATTCTCTGAATAGGGTTGAATGTCAATGAGATCCGTTTTTTTAACTCTCACTGTCTCGTGATGGCATTAAACGCATGAACATGACTTTGGTATACCAAAATCCATGTTCGAGCACCTTTATAGAGGTAATTTTTCTAGAACCCAAAATGAAGAAAAAATCGTTTGACGCATCTTATTTTGCTGAGAAAGTGGCTTGGTCGCTGGATGAAAAATGGCTCAAGACTGCATTTATTTGCCCAAGACTGCATTCATCCGATATCCTTGTCATTATGCATCCCAATTTTGAGCCGTATGCATTTTTCCGTAATTAATCAATTTCATTTCAATTCGATTAACTTTCGTGATATGCCAATTAAACTCTATGACACTGAACAACGATGATGGTACCATTTTTCAACTACTTTTTCTTCTATGAAAGCGAATCCTTTGACTTGGCAAAGGCTTAAACCCGTAGACGAATTTTAAATGAAAAATTCCATGAGTCCACAATGTGTTTGAATGCAAAATGCTTTGAACCGTTTAATAAATTTCGCTTCCACTATGCAAGAACATCAGATCAAGAGCGTACGATTGTAATATGAATGAAAATTATTAATCAAAATCTCTTTCGGTTCTTTTTCTTTCTGTGCCATAAAATTTCGTGGATGTCAAACAAAATAATCGCATCTTGATTCATGTTCTTTGTCATGCAAAATGATATTAAAATGGAATTTATGTTATCATGGGCTTTATTGCTTTAGCAACGTTGTATGCTGCATGCTGCATGATGTCTTCTTTAAAAGTTGCATTGTGTTTTGGTCGACACAAGAAGGATAAAATCCAAAATTACACACATTGTCTTTTGGAGCGACATGTGTTTATAAAACTTTGTAGCCGTTGTTTGCATGTGTCCATCTTGCTTTCGCTCGCTCGCTCTCGGTGTGCCGAGCAAATATTTTCATACTGATGCATGTGATTTTGCAGGCAGAGAGAAAGAGCGTTTATCGTTTCGATAAACGATTAATGTTGATTATGATATGGTTATATGTGCCCGTTCTATGGTGATTGCGTTTCATGTTTAACTTGCAATAACGTTAAGTGAATGTGTGTGCAGTGCTGCGCGCACTCTGGCTGCCCGGCAATCGGCGTGTAACGGATGATGAGCAATATAAAATGTAAACCTGTAACGCAAATTGTGCTATGTTTACAGTTTTCTCTGTCGTTTTCTCACATAAAAGCACAATTCACTATGCATTACCGGGGCAAAAACAGTAAAGACAGTTTGATTTGCGCTTGGCGCTCTTCTTCAGCACCGCTGCATCGCCGCGCATACGCTGCACAAATTCGATTTCTCAAAGTTAGCCAAGTCCAAATGTAGATTTTGTGCCTGAGAATGCACACAACAGCACACACACACACATCACAAAATTGGATGCTAGTACAATTTTGGCGTCTTGAGTTCATACTCAATAATAAAATGTTTTCAATGGCCATTAAAATTAAGTGAATTGAATGAAAAATGAAGAGAAAAAAAATAGATAGAGAAAAAAAGGGAAAAAATGATCCTAGAGAACGTGAGCATTACTGCCGTCTTAAAAACGAATGAATAAAAAACAGCAACAATAATAATAAAAAAAAGGAAAGGAAAAGCAGCGTGGCTATTCGGTTAGTTGCGCGAACACACATGCTGAACGGGGCCTCGGCCGATGAATACATGAATTTTAAATGCAGAAACGCATATATCGACTACCCGCAGCGGTATTGTTTTCGGAACTATCGTGAACATTCATGTTGTTGTTGTTGAGTTGTTTTTTTCTTCTGCTGCTGCTCATTCAATAATAAAAAACCAAACAAAGGCTATCTCAACGATGATGATGAGGTAGATTTCTTTTCCTATCTCACAGGCCTAGTTCTTGCATATTTTTTTTCGTTTCGTTTCGCTCGCTCTCTTCCTTTTTCGAGAAATTTATGTACTGACAATGAGAAATCGAGATTATTCGTTGCAAATAAAAGTAATGCACATTTGCGTAACAATGTTGCACGCTTCCAATCGCATGAATATTCAAAGGCTTGCGCAGCTTGACAAACGCTTTGCTCTCTTCCGTAAACACTCGAAATTCTCCGCAATAAAACACATTTGAAAATTGTTTCTTTTTTGCACACCAAAAGAAAAACCAAAACCCAATCCGAATTTCGGTGAGAAAAAGTCAAGCGAAAAAAAAAAGTAAATGTAGCGAAACATGAAATTTCATAAGATTATGATAATCTATTGAAGTCGCTGCAGCGAACTAAACATTGTGTTTTTTCTCGTATCTTCGTGTCGATGTTACAGTTCCCTGCTGCCTTTTCGTCGTAAGCGCACATATATTCCCCAAATATAGACACGTCGAGCAACGTATGTTACATCAGCTCCTAGTACAAATGCGCGCACAAATACACACACACACTGCCAAACCAGCCCGTGCACATTTTCAAGCACAAAAGATCGCGACCATCGTGGGATTTTTCCGCATTTCTTTGTGGCTCAATTTACTCGCGCCGGTGTTGCACTTCGCTTTATTAGTTCAACCATATGAGAAATCAACGGAAATCTCAGTTTCGCGCTCCGCGAGCGCGCACAGATTCAGCTCTGGCGCGCACATGAAATGTTTTGTGTTCAGAAAGCCATTTAACTTTAAACGTTATAAAAATCAAATAATGCACAAAGTGCGCGAACGCGCCCGCGCGTATCATGTACAGGAAAATGAAAAAAAGCAACTAACACGCCTAACATATGCGGACGTGCATGAGGACGAACGGGATGGAAAGAGAGTAAAATCTTATTTTCAATCCATATAATTAATTTTTCAACTTGATATTTATTTGCTTTGTGTGTGCCACGATGCTGCCAAACGTGCAGCAGAAACGAATTTCTAATTAGAATCGAAGAACGAACAACGCAGTCTGGCTCTCGGTTTTTTTCGCATCTACGAAAAAGGTGAAATGCCTTTTAATCACTGCATTAGCCATTGCTGGTTTTAACAATGAGATTTTTTTTTGCATTTCGTTCATGTGTTTTTCTTCCTAGATAGTGGAGGTTACGGCCGAAAATATTAATATGACTATGTCTCTCTAATCGGAACCGCTTAGGCTCTCCAATAAAACATGATGATCTTGAATCGTGCACAATTCGTTTTTATGAGGCGAATCATGTGCCTAAAGACAAATTTCCTATTTCGAATCGATTCGCAATGTATATGACACAGAGTGTGCGCGACCCAATTGAATAAAAGAAACGTCCTAAACGCAGTACTACACTCGAGACGAACGGAACGAGAGAATAAAATCGCTGATTTCAAATCAAAATCCAAGCGAGTGATTTCTAATTTTATTGCATGCACAAATTACGCTTCATTAGAAAATGAATATGTATTATGTTAAAAAGGTAAATTGGTCGCTGTAAATATTATCGACATCGTGGCAACACCGATTCGAATCGTTAATCATTCGATCGATATGTTTGAATCTGGTACCAGACACATATCACATATAATTACGAATCATCACCAATCGCGCTCGCGCGTACGTACACATGCACACAGCACAGCACACGGCATTTGAGTTTGCACGGTTCACATTCCGCTTGTAGATTCCATTCAAATTGAGCATGAGAAATTTTCGTTTTCGGTTCTTTTCTGTGCGACGGCACAAAAATTAAATTATGATGAACGTTGAGGTAAAAATTATGTACGAAAGATGAAAAAAGAGTATACATCCATGCGAAAACAACAGCGATCCGATAAGCAGCAAACGTACAACATTCTGTGGCCGAAGGAGTAAGAGTGAGAGCGCAGACAACAACAACAACAGAAAACATATGTACACTTCAAAATCAAAGACGTCTGCATAGTTCTCGTTCGCTAAAATGCATTAAATCAACGTGGCACCTTCTTTTTTCCCTTTCTCTGTCTCTCTCTCTCTCTCTCTCTCTCTCTCTCTCTCTCTCTCTTTTTATCCATCACATCGTTTTTCTACACGGCAACAATTATGTCGGCTTTCGACTTATTCGGCACGTCGTTTTTCTGCTGCACACCAAACGTTAAATCTAAGCGCGCTCGGCTCACCAAGAAAACGGAGAAAATCTAATTGAAAGAATGAAACGAAAAATTGCAAGCAACAACCGAGCACAATGATGAACTAGGTATTTTGGCATGTAATACAATAAAGATGCAAATCATTTATTATCCCAAAAGATTAGCGAACTGTACATTCCCATTTTATGGCAGAGATTTTTCATTGTCAAACTATTCGCATTGTCTTCGCATACAGGCATTCGATTCGAATCCGATCAGCGATTTATGGCTTTTTACCTATATACCTCCTGTTGGTTTGATTGTTTTGGGTAATCGTTCGATAGACGATGACGTAATAGGTTTTCCATCGACGTCGTTGTATTTAAGTGAAGAAGCCACGGTGCAGACAATGAAGGGAAAAAAACGGAGGCATAATTGAAGAAGGGATCAAGAGTTTGGCAGCACATTGACGGTCGATGCAACAGTAGAGAAGAAAAATTAGGAAGCCTAGGCATTAAATTAATGATTTCACTGTGGAACTTTGCACCGAAATCAAACGAAACAAATTGAATTCACATACTGACCACAGCAAACCGGAATTAAAATCTACCTTTTCTCATCGTGATTGAAGCACCCTGCCATACACAAACGCTGACATATTTCTTCAACATCTTTTGGGTTTCCTTCGCTTTGTTCCTTTTTCACTTACACAAACAAATGACCAGTGGTCAAACTAGATTTTTGATAGCATTGTCTAGTCTTGAGAACACATAAACATAACACAATATTTTCTTTGAAACCCAAAATTTATATGAAACGCGAATTAAAAGGGTCAAGCTAGATCTGCCGTTCGACCAACAATTGTTTGTTTCATACAAATTACGATAAACACTAAGCATATTAAATGATTTGACGCATCCGAATTTGATAATCGGACGAACATGACCGCAGGCATCAAGCGTTCAGAATGTGATGAAAAATGCCAACGTTAAACCGAAAATCAATTAAAGTCACTAATGAGATGAACTGCATCCTCTCTGATGCATCCTTTAGCCACGGTCCTTTGGGTTGCATTTTTCTAACGGTCAAGAGAACCGTTTTTTGTCGCTCAGAGTGATAAAACCACTTTCAAGAACACAAACGGCGTCTATCAAAAATTGGAACCCAAACAGATTTCGACCCTATGAAAATAAATTCCGAAAAATCATAAACACATCTGCACTCGAATTGCATCTCGCTACAGATCGAGAAGAAGAAGAAGAAAAAAAAGCCCGACGAATTAAATGCTTAAACGAATTAATTCAAACAGAATATTGCGCCGATCTTCGTTTGTATTCCGTATCGGTTGTGTTGTTTTTCTTGGATTTGCATTTACTTTATCAGTGTTTTATCATCTCACTATAAAAATGTTTGTTGCATTTTACGTTGAAACAAAAAAGTAGAGGCTCTCTCGTATCAGAAGATCGAAATCTTGCGACGGCTGCGCTTCATTGTTTATGCCATTCGTGCGTTTACATAAAACTCGATTTCAATAAAAGGAGTAAAATGTTCCATGTACCGAGAAAGCGACAGCGTATCTTCATTTTGGTGGATTGCACTCATATTTCGTCCCGTTTTCTGCAGCAATTCAAAACTGTTTTATCTCTCGCTGAAGACGAACACGAAGAGAAAAAAGCAGCACAACGATACTGATTACAGAATAAATTGCTTATTTTACGCAGAACAAAAGTCCGATAGAGTGGAGAACAAGCAAAATGTTGTTATCGCATTTCGATGCAGAGTCGGCAAAACAGAAGAGAAAAAAAAACGAAAACACACCAACAAATCGAACAGAAAATAAAGTAATAAATTGAAATGGTAATAAAACAACGAGAATTGTTGTTGTTGTTGCTGTTATGTGTGTGCGGTGAATCATGTTCAACGTCAACGGTGTGGTATGCCTAGATGCAAGAGAAGAAGAAGGAAAAAAACAACATGATGCGACAGCTTCATCATCGATTCACATGTCATCATTGTTCTTCGTCACCGTGTGTACCTCTTGCTTCCATGCATTTATTTGCTCAATGGGCCGACAGACACATGGTAGACAGTCGCAGTGCTGCGCGTTCGCCTGCACATGCACATAATTTATGAACACATGTTTTTATAGTTGTTGATCGTTTGCGATCACTTTGACAACATGATCTCGCGAGAAAGATCGACACGCGGTGCCAAGATGAGACATGATACAAACAATGCTCATTACCGTATGACAAAAGTTATGTACCGAGTTGTTTTTTTCTCTCTCGTTTGATATACGATTGAATTGAGACTCGGTGGGAATTTGCGCATTCTTGACAAATTCGTAATTTTTTTTTGCAATAGTTTGTTTTTACTTCAACTTTTGGTTCATTTCTGCTGGTTTCAATTCAAGTTTTCAATACGTGAATTTGCTGCGTAAACTAACAGAAAAATAAAATTCATCGCGATATTTCTTGCACTGTGTTGTTCTCTTTTTTTCCTGCACTCACACACACACACACACACTGTCGAACTGGGCTGCATTGAACAAGTTTTTTTCTCGCTCTCTACCTTTCGAATGTAATAACCTACAAAAAAAACACACAACCGAACAAGAAGACAAGAAACATATTGCGCAATCCATCTTCGGCGCATTGTTCTCGCTCGACCCATTGAATATATATATGTGAACCAAATGAATGTGAATATGATGAAGAGAATGAAAAAGAGAAAAGAAACGGGCAGCGATACACATACACACCACTCCGGCTGAAATGCGCCATGCCAAATAATCCTCGAAACACATAATGCACACGCAAATGGATGAGACCACGAAACCCAATGAAACTTGAATCGAAATGAAAGAAAAACAGCTCAACGACAACTGGCTATGCTCAAATAGTGTACACGAAACGGAAAAAATGTTCTACACACATTTTGGCGAACGTTCTTTTGTTGGTCTTTTGGAGATTGCGATTCTCGCATACACACCGGTGTCGGTTCGGTTCGGGCCATGACAAAAAATGCTTGTCTATACATCGATAGAGTATGTATATACGATGTGAATTGTTTTTGCAACGGTAACGTTCTGCAAAATATTTCTCTAGCCGTACGGATAGAGAAAGAGTGTGTATTGTGCACAAAGACAGGGGAAACAAGAAGAGCAGAAGAGGAGAAAAAAATAGATAGCAGCAACGAGCAGCGAAATATTCTGCAGATCACGAATTTCATTTTGAACGTCGATCTACCGCGATGGGATACTTTCTATGCGCACACACTCAACAATATATGCTTAAGCTTTAGTTCATTGTTGTTAACTCGATATTGTACTCGTTTTTTTTTCTTTCATTCGTCCGTCTTCATTTTTTTCGTTTCGATGGAGTGAATAGCGCGCACATTTTATGATTCAAGCGAGATACGTTCGTCTTTAATGGTTTTACATGAACCGAGGTACGGTTTTGCTCATGGTGTGACCACACTCTATCCTTGTGCTCTCTCGCTCTCTCTATCTGCTTTGCTATGCTAAGCATCAGCGCTAAAAGCGTCAGGTGTTCCACGTTCAAAACCAGAAAATTCGATTCGGTTGCTTTTTTTTCTGCTCCACACCAAAATCAAAATTGCGCGAAATTCGCCAAACACTCAAAAAGTTTTCTGGTTTGGTTTCTTTTTCTGTTGATACACCTGATACTCAATAGCAAAAATCCAAAACTTATTGCATTCACTTGCGCGCACAACGAAAATAAATCGCAATTTTATTTCATTCGTGTAGCATTTTTGAATAGAATTGCATTTGGTGTGTGTTGAGATGAAGAAGTTTTCTCGTTTTGGTGCAATAGTCAAGTTTTGCTGTTTGATACAAGCATCACGTTGCTCGTGGTATACCGGCGCTGTTTCTCTCTGCTTGCGCGCTAATAGAATTGCGATTTTATTCGTTTGATGCGTCTCTTGCTCGCAAAAACAATAAACACAAGAAAATTATCGCACATTTCATCTCGTATGAGTACCGATGTTATCGGCCACAAATACTACATCATAAATGCATTAGGCCTTCGTCTGTGAATTGGTTGGTCGAGCAAAAGAGATGGCAATACCTTGATGCGGCGAATGTGTTAAAAGGTTTGCAATTGCCGCTGATTTTAATGCTCAATGGTCAAACGGTCAATGTATTTAACATTTTTCCAATGATAAAGCCTTTCGCACAATCGAAATTGAATCGAAAACCACACATTTTTGAGCAAAGTGAAAAAAATACCATCGAAAATCTGATTAATAGCTCCTTTCACACACACACACACACACCCAAGGAATCCAACCAATTTCGATGGAATTGATTTTAAATTCGATTTTCGGCTCAGTCCCATTCCGCATTTTTCCGTCTCTCATTCTTCAAAAGAGTGTGTGGAGACACGACAATTTGTGGTAAATGAATGAAATGGTGCGTAACGGCACGCGTCCTCTTAACCTTTTTCAATGGAAACGACCGAAAATAATACGGTTTGCGGGAAATCCATTAAATAAATAGTCAAGTGCAATGATATCGCACCGCATTGACAGCCAACGGTGCGTAACCATTGTGTGTTACACCACGATTTGTAGCTCTGTTACATCGGTTGCTTTTTTCTTTGTCAAAAAAACACTTTCCATGCGACATTCTCACGTGTACACACAAAAGGTGCTGTTTTTTGTCAGTTTGAATGGAATAAAGGCTGGGGAAAAATTTTTGAGAGAAAAACGTAGGCCTATTATTCAATGATATTTTGTGTATTTACCATATTTAGTTGACTGTTGAATGGGAAAGGCTTAATTTATTTAGCCGGCAGTTTAAGGTAGTGAAACATTCAATTTTTTTTGAATCGATCGGATATTCTCACGGTCAATCTGACCGCACTGTCCAAATATTGTAATATTTTACCTAATGCCCAAAACATCATTAGCCGTAGGTTATTTTTTCATAAAAATCCATAAAAGCATCAATACCAAATATTAGCATGGTTATTTGTTATGCGACTTTATCTTATCGATAAATTGAATACGAACGCAAGGTGACAAATTGAGGCCATTTTTCATTTGATCCACGAGCAGCCCAAAGAAGAACATGAAAAAATACAATCGATTATTGTTGTCGGTGTGTGGTCGATGGATTTTCAAATGGGTTGAAACGTTATCAGCGTGTGCCTCATTATGTACGGCATTAATTTGAAGACGATAAAAAAAAATAACAGAGGAAGAGTTGAACACATTGTTGGCTCTTTCTTGCTTACACCTCTTGCCATTCGCACCGACCATTTTCCTCACCTAATTCCAATTAATTTGTTTCTGTCACTTCGAACTGTGAACAAATTATTCAATTTACAATCGTTTCTCCGCTATTTTCCCTTCTCATTCGCTCTCTTCTCTTGTTGTTGTTGCTGTTTTGGTGTTTTGACATGCTTTCGCGAGGATTCGATTTCAATTTGCTGTTCAATGCTGCAAGGCACATCGTATCACGTGTACGGATAGAGTTGAAACGACAAAGCAGCACGAAAAATCTCCAAACGAAATGAGAGAAAAAAGGCACTAGTAAATTCATGTTTAACAAACACCGCATTTTCTCGTTCACATTTATGATTGTCGGATGCCTTGGTTTTTCTGATTTATATGAGCTCGTTTCCCGTAAGCTGTTGCCATTGGCTCTTCCACTCTTTCTCTTTCTCTCTCTCTCTCTCTCCATCTGGGTTCTCGCACCTACAACATAAAATAGAATTATTTCACTGTATGTTAGTACTCTTTTTGTTTAACGTAAATTTTTAAATGAACCACAGCGTGGCAAATTCCTTCAACACTTTTTTCGCCCGTCTCCTTTTCGCGCGAGCGCGCGGACATTGAATCCGCATGTTTTTGGCGCAAATAAAACCATTTTACATCCAAACACTTCAAAAGATGTAGACAAAAAAATGCACAATTTTGCAGCAGAAAGAAACAAGAGAATTTATCGGAACCGGCTCTCTCTGTCTCGCGCTGTTCGGTTAACACTTCGATATTTGAAGTGAATTATGTGCTGTTGTTGTACACGTTATGTACGCTGCAACGTATACGATATTTGGCACAGCATTCCGATGACGATATTCAACAACATTCGTGTTCTTTGTCTCGCTCTGTCTTCCAGTGTGCATTTTTTTCACCATGGCCATCGTTGGCCAAATGCGTTGATAACACGTACGAAAGATTCCGATGCATTTTTTCCTCCTCTTTCTCTCGGTTACTCGCATTTGATGAGAATTTCTTGTGTGCGCATGGCTTTTACGTGTGCGAATGTAATCGATACAGAATAGCATGAAAAATTGTGTATTGGCTGGCTATTTTTTCACTCAGGCAAGAAGAAAAAACCACCTCATATTTAAATGTGTGAGCGCGCGAGACAAATTGTCTGGGCCGTTCAGCGGCGGGTTTGTTTAATGAGTTGACACAGAGTTACGAGATGCGCGCGACAACAACGACAATTCGCACACATTTCTTATGTTTGCGAACGCGTGTACGAAAAGATGTCGGTCAGCATTTGCCATGCTGTGTATACAGTTATGGCTCATTTTTCCATCTATAGCGCTGTGGCGTATAAAAGAAATTGTTCAGGTTGTCGAACAGAGAGCAAATGGACAAGGAAATCAAATTCAATTGAGTGAATTATGGGTTATACGACAGGGGTCTAACAACACCTAAGCGACACAGGCGCAACAATTTTGCTGGTTTTCGTTATGCAAGCCGTTTCGTTCGGTAGGTGTGTGTGTGTGTGTGTGTATAATAAAGCAATAAAGCGCAAAAATGCAAATTCCACGTCGTCGAATTGTTCGCTCAGTTTTCCGCTTATTTTATCCGAAGAAATTGTGTCAATTTTTATTGGACGTTGAATGCAACAGACATTGCAAATTAATTGCGAGCACTTTTTCTCTGTATTACACTGCATACAGTGAGAAAAAAACGAAGTCTTGCATTTCGATTTTTTGTTTGTGCAATGAAGCAAATTTGAAAATTAGTTTAAATATTGTAAAATCGTTGACCTCTCAACCGACCCAACAATTGCCAAGTTAATTACTTAATCACCGCCACAAATTCATTTCCATCGTAATCGATTCACGGAACAATTATTCAACGAAATGAGCGGCAAACAACAACAACAGCAACAGCGACGTAAAAAGCTAGTAATGTTGAAATGAATGTTTCAATCAAATGCATTCCGATGCGTGCCACATTCAACAACATAAACAAATTAACTTCAGGCAACGGATTATTGTATTTGATCGTAATTAACATACAAATGTGACGATGACAATACTGAAAATTTATGGTGAATATATATGATTTATTTACATGTTTTAGCACCTTTGTTTTGGCATTTTCGTCGCAATTTTTTGCGTTTTTTTTCCTCGTTGGCTTCAAATTTTTTTTTCTTTTCCCTGGCAAAATGACAAAATATGCCATTTTAATTAAAGAAATCTCCGGCATATCGACCGAGAAATGATACTGCACACGCCAAATATTCAAACAATAGAAAACTTAAGTTAGCCTAATAAAAAGACGAAGAAAATTACGTAAAAATTCAAGAATTACAAATTCCATGTCAAATCGGCAAAAAAAACGTACGTGCACCAAGCGTTTGAGCGCTAGCCAATGTGACAATCAGTTTTGTTTTATCGCTATGCAATAATTCATTCACAATTGTTTGATTAAATTTATAAGTTGTGTGATTTTCATAGAAATGCAAGTCAATCGAAGCTTGGGAGTTTGAGTGACGCAAACCTCTTGATGAAAATAAAGTCCAATAAGAATAAATATAATTTCTCCTTCCTGGGAGTTGGACTTGGTAACAGATGCTCACGACTTTAATCGATCGCCTGCATCTTCAGAACCATGCCAACAGCAAGCTAACGGATGAGGAAATTGAAACCACAACAACAAAGAACACGGTTAAGAAATATCGTTACAGAAATTGGAGCGCAATTAATTTCGTGTCGATTTGCCCCGAAATCAGAAGAGAAAACAAAACGACCAGAAATCGAGTTCAGATAATGGTGCTTCGGTCGCGTCGAATCAAACGCTCACTTGATTTCGCATGCACCAATTTTCATTATGAAAACGAAGCACTTTTCCTTCGAGTGTCGTTGTTAATGTTAATTTATTGCAATGATATGTAAAAAGCCAATAAAAACACGACCGACGCTTTCGTTATCGCAAAGACAATGCTCGAGATGCAAAAAGGAACGCGAACTGTGCACGGCATAGCGATGCCTCAGTAAATTCGTGAATTATGGGTATAAAAGGCTTTGTTGCTGAAAACGAAGAAGACGACGAGAAAAGATCGCCTGCGCACATGCGGACACACCGAGAACGGGAATAAAACGCCTTGTCACGATATCTCTCTCTCTCTCTCTCTCTCTCGACCGGAGTCGTTTTGGTTGGGACTTTGTTTGGTTGTTGTTCGTTCATTATTAGCACTACATCGACAACAAGCAGCTAATTGAGGCTGCCTCAACAATTATTATTATTTTGTGCGATAATTTTTCGCTGTTAAAATTTCTGCACTCGAATTTTATTTCGTGCGATTGCGATCGGTTGCCTCGCCTGTAAATAAGCATTGAGCAAGGGGGGAAAATGGCAACTCACATACACACACACACACACAGTCGACTTGAGGCAATAATAATGAAATGTCGACTTTAAAGTATAATTGACGAGAGTTTTTTTTCTTGATTTGATTCGTTCAGCTTAGAAATTTGAGATATGGCATAAATCACAATGTCTGTGCCACAGACTCTGTGGTTGTGTTCTCTCAGCTTGCGAGCGATACGAGTAAAAAAAAACATCGTGGTCATCAAAGCTATTAAAACCAGCGAACGAGTCGAGATAATCAAATTCAATTTTGCAACAAATAAATGGGCAGTTTTCATTACGAAAAGCTGTGAAATGAATAGTAACACCTTATTTCAGCCTCATAACGTATTGTGTGCATTATGATTGGTTTTATTAATCTAATCGTCTTTCTATATCTGGATTTTAACACGTCATGAATTATTCATAAACAAATATAGCCTATGTGGCTGTTGCTTATGCGACTCAATTCGCAGAGACAACAGCAATTGATTGTTGTTGTTATTGTTGCAGCATTTTTTTCCGTCTCCCTCTGATTGGATTTTGTTCTCGAGGCGATTGATGTTGCTGTTGTAATTTTTTTCTGTAGCGTCATGTTGAACTTTGATTAAATGCAAATGATTATTGCAAAAAAAAAACTGATTTACACAAAACAGACACACAAATGACTCTTTGATGTAATCAGTTAAATATTTTTCTTAATGGAATAAGTAATATTCATCGCAAATGTCTGTTTTTTCAGTTCTCACTCTCTGGCCAGTTTAATGTTTTCATTTCTGGAATTGTATATTTCTAAAGATTGATTAGTTATCGGAACTTTGTTCAATACTTTGAAGAAAACGAGTAATTCTTCGTCTGATTCCTGGATTCTCACCGCAACAATAGCAACAACAGCAAAAAAAAACACCCAGCAGCTAACTGCATATGTGTGCACTCCGAATCAAAAGATAATTATGGATATTTTTTGCCCATGTTAAAGTAACGTACACATGCAAAAACACCTTTGAGAAATCTTCATTATCCATAAGTATAATAATCAATAAAAATGTACGCGGTGCAGGCTATGAGATTACCGCCGATGCTAACCGGTTAAGGTCTTTTCTCAGATCTCTCACAGTTGTAGCGTGATATGTGTCATCATCATTATCGTACGGTCGGTTGTAATAATATAGAATTACAAATAGACCGGGCAACGCTGCAATTTAATCCACTTGCATCGCGCGCGCATTCGCATATATGCACCGTGATACACCGGTACACTGTGTGTGTGTGTTGGTAATTCGGTTTTTTATTCATTCTTCAAATAAATTAAAATGATTCGAAGTGAATGAGTGGAAAAGTGAACGGAAGGTCAATATTTTTAATGCTCTTTAAAATCGAACTTTTTCTACGATTCCATAATAATAATGATGACTGCCATTTTACAAGGCCATACAAATTGTTTTAAAGCGACTGTTTTTCTCTCGTTGTTTCCCTCTTATGTTTGATGAATTCCAATCAAAAGCCAGGTCCATTAATCACTTTATTCCAAATCATTGTAAGCAAATTTCCATATTAATATGTAAATAACCGTAAATGATTTTTTAATACCTAATTTGTATCTCATTTGTTCTGTTTTTTTTTCGTCTGTCTCTCTCTCGTTTTAGCTGTTCAAAGAGGTCGAGTACCACCGTCACAGCCAACTGGTTTGCCCGGAATGCACGGCCAGTATTCTTTAGCGAATGGCGATCCAATGTCCGTCGTTGGATACAACAGTAGTCATCAATATCTCAGTTCCTATATATCGTTGTTGTTGCGCGCCGAACCCTACCCGGTGTCACGTTATGGTCAAACGATGCAACCAAACAATATGATGGGCATCGATAATATCTGCGAATTGGCCGCCCGCCTCCTCTTTTCGGCCGTTGAATGGGCTAAAAATATACCACTGTTTCCCGATCTACAAGTTACCGATCAAGTGGCGCTATTGCGTCTCGTGTGGTCTGAATTATTTGTGCTGAATGCGTCACAGTGTTCGATGCCATTGCATGTGGCACCATTGTTGGCGGCAGCCGGTTTGCATGCATCCCCATTGGCAGCGGATCGTGTTGTTGCGTTCATGGATCACATCCGAATATTCCAGGAACAAGTGGAAAAATTGAAGGCATTGCATGTCGACACCGCCGAATACTCATGTCTCAAGGCAATCGTATTGTTCACAACAGGTAAGCTGTTGGATATTCTCTTTACAGATGTGACGGCACTACTAACCAAAATCACAAGCATTCATAAGCAATTAACCACCGAAACGGATATGGTACACGCGGTCAAAGACCATTTAAGCAATATGTATGTTGATTCGGTTAGTACATCGAGCGCAAATGTTATCACATCGACGGCATCGCATTTATTCAACACCAGCGCCAGTTCCATACTGAACAATCATAATAATAATAATAACAGTAGCATTTGCGATCAAAATAACACCTCATTTTCATCGTCCGGCTACCATACGAATAATAATAGCCTGAACACTTCGAATCTCACAAACAAATCGTTTGCATCGCCGAAAAGTAACAACAGCACTGGCAGCATTGGAACGGTCAATTCGCCCACCCCGTTTATGCCAAGTGTATCGGCTGCAAGTCTAGTAACACCAACTGTTAGTGCCGCAAGCAGCAGTCTGTTCTATCATCAAACGCCACAAACATCACGTCTATACACGTCATTGGATGGGTATTCGCCGACCTGTTCCGCATTCAGTAGCGTGGGACCAGGTCATAGTAGTGCATTTACTAGTCCAGATTTTCGCTTTTCACCGTATAGCTTTGGTAGACGGTAGTCTAGTTTTGATTGTGTTCTCTGTTCAGTTGCTTTATTCTGTAAATTTTGTGCTGATATTTCTCTCATTCGAAATGGACCATGTTACCTGACTTTCTGAAATGAGAAAGAAACAAGATTGCGCGCTGCTATTTGGTACCATCAAACACGCCCTTTTGCCTTTGGAACTTTCAATTTGCTCTTATCACTGCATCTTATGATGATAATGATGACATTGAATCATTTCCACTCATTTGATCTGATGTAACGGTAAACCAGAACAATTCCTTTCCATTTTCAATCCCATTTTCGCCGAAATTGCTCTCTTTACCGTTACTTCAAATTCAATCACACTCAAATCAAACGATATCGTTACGTTCAATGACTCACGTTGAATTTTCTCTAGTTACTTGTAATCAAGTCTTAGTTAAATTTTAGTCTAATTTCTGTTACGCATAGCTCATATGTTTTCTAGACCATAGACAATCAGTTGTAGTAATTTATTTTTCATTTAAGATTTTTTTTTAGCTGAAAGACATTTAGGATTAGGTTTAGGCTTCAAACTGTTAAAGGTGTTAGGCAACACTTTCAAAAAGTTTATCGAAAAGAATCGAAATAAAGGGATACTTTTTTTTATGAAATCAACAAATTCTTTAGTCTTCTTGCTTTCTTTTTTATCTATATCGCTTCTGTCTATCGAAAAATCGCTTTTTGGGGCTTCTTTGAGGTTTTATTACTTTTGTTTTATAATTTGCTGCTTTTTTTGCTAATACTTTTTACGCTTTTTAATTTTATTTTGCTGATTTTTATTTTGATGCTTTTTATCATTTTGAAAACAATGCTTTTTATAATTTTATTTTGCTTTGCTTTTTGTAGAATTTTGGCTTTGCTTTTCAACAATCATTTTTATTTGCTCAAAACGTTTTATTTTTGTTTGCCTTTTATTTTTTATTCGCTTTTCTTTAAAATTGTGTTGTAGTGTGCATTTATTAAGCTTTGTAAGGGCGCTCTTTGGTTTGGCTTTTTAGTTTTTTAGTTGCTTTATTTCTTTTTCCTTCTCATCCAATCAATTTCACAAATTTTCATTTCATTTTTTCAAGATTAACCAATTTTTACCCATTTTTCGTTTCAGTTTCTTTCCATTTTATTCGCTTTTATTTTTCTCTTTCCAGGAAATGAATATTATCGTTTTTTGTCTGACACAACTTGAATCAGTTGATGTGTTCGCAGTCAGAAAATGTGTGATTTTCATTTTCTCATTCACCCGCTACTAACCTGCACCTTTTATTTTTATTTTTCATTTCTTTTTGCACAACAATTTCCTTTAACTAATTTTTATTTTTCACTTTAGTTATTTTTTCCATCAAAATTCACACCTTAATCCCTGAGTAAGAACTTTTATTTTGCTGTGAGGTTTTTTTAAATCTATTGTCTGTATAAATAATGGAAACGGTGGCTATTAAGTGCCTTAAAAGAATGTGTGACAAGGTTCGAAGAATCGATAAAATCAATGTGATCCGAATTTCGTCAATCGAAATCAGTTTCGATCTTGATACACACGCGGTGAGACACAGTGCATGGTGACATAGGTTGCCCACACACTGTAGAATAATAATAATGTGTAAAAGGTAAGGGCTATTCAATGCAAATCGTATTGTACACTTTTCAAATGCCTGTTTGATAAACTGTCGATTCAATGAAATGTTGTTTCATTAATGGATTTCACCGACGAAATTTTTCACACACACAAATAACCCAGCTAACGGTGTTTTTCCCATTCTTTCTCAGAGTTTGGTGGAAATGTCTAGATATTGACACCATATCTCGATGATGCACATCGGGCCGAATAGTGCATAGTCATTTTGAATCCAATGAATTGAACATAAATTGGCCCGGTGGTGCACGAAGAAAACTAACCGACGAACAAACACTCTCAAATAACATGAAATTATCCAATTAGACATTGATAAAGTACCATTTTGACATGACAAGGTTTATGTCTGTGAGTCGAGTTCGAGTTGAATTGAGTGGATTAATACAAAGAAGTAAAAAAAAACAGTTAAAGCCAACAACAAGAATGAAAACATCGATTTGCTTGTTCGTTCAGATTGCATTTGTACACACACGATACATCCATTTTCACACTTCCATTGAACGCGAGCGCATATTTCTTCGGCACTTGGTTTTACTCTCTGTTGCATTGCGGTAAATCGTCTTCGCACAGATGAAAGATATTAATGATCATTTAGACGCTTATACATCTTCTTCTCTTCTTGTGTTTCGGTATTCGCCTGTCCATTCGGCTCTGTACTTGCGATCGCGCGCGCACGGCGATTGTTCAATAAATAAATAAATGTTCGAATTGATTTTCAATGGAATGCAGGCTTATTTATAGCCCGATTACTCTCGAATCGCTTCAGTGGCTTATGCAGTGTTCGGCTTTAACGCGCATGCGTTCACACCTAATGAATGTAGCGTAAAATGAATGTGTCAGTTCATTTGATTAAATTTGCCATATTATTGTCAATCGACAATTTATTTATACGCTTCGAAGATATTTACGATGTAGTGAACGTTTTTCTCCTCCACCTCTCTCTCTCTCTCTCTCTCTCTCTCAAAACTCGAATTTTATTGTGGTTTTGGGCGAACAAATTTCCATTTTTCACATGAGACAAACTACGACACGACGAAACAGAAAAAAAAATGGAAAGCCTCGATAAACTTTGCCAAAATTACACTGTTCTCTGCCAGAGATTCACGAAATGTATCAGATCACGTCGCGTAGTCTACAACTGGAAAACTATTAGCAAAACGATATCGATTTAATAATGTAGTTGATGTTTGGTGGTTGGTGCGCTCTTTCGTGCATTTCAGATTCAAATGATTAATTAGCGTAATGAACATTGACTGATCGTTTTACTGAGAAGTGGCTCAGGAGTCGTGGCGCAACGATCCCAATTCCGCGATTTATTTTATTTAATTAGATAAAATCGATGCAAATTACAAAGAACCGACCCGAAAACCACGAAGAAGAAGAAGAGGAGGAGGAGGAGGAGGAAGCAGAAAAAAGCGCGATTCATTGTTTCTTCATGTTTTGGCTGCCATAGAGCACCGAACATCTCGTCGTCGCTCATCGATTGTTGTAATTATTTGTGATTTTCTCTTGTAAGCTTATGTTGTTTATCATAACAAGCGCAATGCATCGCACAGAAACCGATCGTCGCGCTTAATTCGTCCACAAGATATGTAATTGCAGCGTGGCCACGGCGGCGTGTAAATAAGTGAAGAAATGCACAAGAGAGCACCAAGCGATGACGAGACAAAGATTGTAATAGAAGTCGAATCGAGCAATGAAATGAAATAGACACACGAAACATAATCGATGCGAAAAAGTCGAAAATGAACGCGAAAAAAAACAACACAACACACTATAATAGCTGTAGGGAGATGAAAATGCCCATAAAAATGGCTAGGCTGCATTGCGAGAGAGAGCACAGCGTCGAATGGAGGCAAATCGAAATTAAAAGGCGAGGAGAGAGAGAGAGAAAAGGTCGTGACAATTGAGTTTGCATGAAGTCACAGTCAATATTTTACCGTTTCGATGTTTTATAGTATGTGCGCGCCCGCGCCTCTGCGATTTGTGATGAGAACGTGCGGCCGTTTGGGCTTCTTTTGACTGTCATCGTGCACGTTAAATGCTTCCCATTTGTGATGCTGTTTTTTCTTCTTCTTCTTCTTCTCTTCAAGTTGCAGCAATGGAAAAAAAATTACTGAATCGATCGGCTCGACCAAATTTGGATTGCTTGTAAGATGCATCGAAACGACATTTTAATGAGATTCATTGACCGTTCGCCCGAGAAGAAATAGAATTACCGTAAACGAGTTTATTAGAGAATTTACCTGATGTATTTATGAAAATCGCTTTAATTTTTGACCCAGAAATACTCTCGCCCGATTCATATTCGATCCGTTTGGAAATGGGAAACCGTTTTGGTTTTTTGTTTTTCGGTTGCGCGAATCGCGTTTGATTCTCATCGATGCTGGCTGATATGTGGTTTCGGTCAAAGTCAAAAGGTTCAGCGCGAACATAACCGTTTCGGGAACGTGGCCCCGTGTAGTACTGCACAGCAGAGAGTGCCTTCGAAGCGCAAAAAGTGTATCTCACGATTTGGACACAGCGAGCGCAACCAAATCGCGACACGATGCGACAATTTTCAACCATTTGACACACAATGAACATCTAGCTGATTCCATTCAATTTCAGTAGACTGCCCTTGCCACACCGTGCGACTTGCCTCTCTGTCTCTCTCTCTCTCTCTCTGCGAAATCAAATCGCTTATTTTTTATGGCTACAAGGAAATTAATGCCAAATGCACTTCATACCCATAGCTCTGAGCTCGGACACAAACATAAAGTTTTTTCCTTATCCATTTTCAAACTAATCGCATCAAATGCCCATTCCATTTATGAACAATGGCCGCGAAATACGAGAAAGGAAAAGGAAAAAGCAAGACTTCTTTATCGTCTCTATTAGCCAGTACATTACATTCGATTGGAATGTGTAAATACTTGAGTTCTATCGCGTTACTCGGTTCGTTGTACACATTTTTTTCCTCTTTCGCGACTCCGATCCGATCGAATGGGTTTTTTTCTCGCTCATTTCTCAGTGTCGTCCGGATGAATGCAGCCTAAATCGAATGTTGAAATGTCTTTGACCATTCAAAAAAAAATATAAGCATATCGTTCTCTTAGCATGGAAGGGCTGAAGTAATCTATTATGAGAGATAGAATAATCGAATTAAGACTCTATGAAACGGCAACAAATTTTTCTTTTGTCATCAACTATTCAAAACCAACGATTTTTTATTACTTAAAACGATGTAACAATTAATAATTCGATAAAATGGTGTGGTTGACATGAATAAAAAAAGACACTCACAAATGTTTGTGTGGCATCACACGATGCTTTTGTCGTTTGTCACCGCCGCTGAAACTGATTCATTTAAGCAGCACACGCTGCGGATCAGGTGGCGAAGACAAACGCTAATTTAATACTTAAGTATCGAAATTTAAGTGTTAAACGATGCCTTTTTGGCCACACACCATGCACGGAATAGTGCATCGTGATCGTTTCAAATGCTACATTCATCAGATGTCGCGCGCCCAAAGGCCGGCTTAGATTAAACACAAACCAGAAGAAACAAGTCAAGAAATTGTAGAACTCGTTTTATCTTATTATTTTTTTGGTTTGAAAATGACACAATATTTTTCATGCACTTGGAGTACCGTTTCGTTCGTTTGGCCCCGAAGATGCACAGACACACATTCAATAAAAATTGACTCGGTGCTGTTGTATCTGATTTCAGCCATTTGGACTTATCGCCGTCGACAGAAGAAAAAAATTGACCACCACCACCACCGGATGGCCAAGTGTTCATATTTAATCATTGAATGGTCTTGAGTCGAATGTTTATGATGTTTCGTGCATCGGTTGTCTAATCTGTTCAGTTTGTCACTAATGGATCTGATATGGCGCGAATTCTTGTCCATCGGAAATGCATTCCACTGCTCTTTCGACGCATTATTTTTAGTATTAATTTGCAATTGCATTGCGATACCCAAGTCACTTCGATGCCAATTAATTAGACGATTCGAATTTTTTTCTTCCACCAAAGAATTTTTATGTGTTGCACGTCTCTCGACTGTTCAAATGCGGCAAAAATAAATCCGTATAGAATTAGTATCGAATTTGCCATTAGCGTTCCCATAAAAAATCGGTGCGTCACATTGAAATACGAACAATTTTCTGATAGTGCACACAAGTTCATTGCCATTCGCAAGGAAGAGAGAAAAAAAAGAACGAAACGCAATGTGTTGAATGATGTTTCGTGCGTAAACGGAAAAAACTATTTGCCAATAGCGAGTTTTTTTTAGTTTTTTTTGTGTTTTCCTTGTTTTTTTCGGTTGTTTTGCTTAAATGCTCTGCTATCTTTTTGAGCCAAGTGCAAAAATGCATTCACTCTTCGAAAACTGTTCAGTCGAATGGTCGCAATCGAATTACGCGCAAACCAAGCGGACAAGCACCACAACAACAACTGCAACAAAAAGCATTTATGCAAATTTATCGGTGAAATAAAATTTTATGTTCAGGTGTCTGAAAAATATTTCATATAACAGTCGAGTGACATTTATACACATAAATGCACATTGCACACAATCATTACCGTACATTTCCGTAAAGCGGGAGAGGCGGTGATATGTGATTTTTCCGTTCGGTCGTTTCGATCGTTGCATTTGCTCTGTGTGCGTTAAGATAACGTGCCCGGGTAAAATGGGTTTCGGTATTGATATTGTGGCAGATAGTTTGTGCGCGTCACTCATAAAATTTTGTAGTGTGCTTAATGAGCGGTCGTTTAAAATTGAGGCCTTTCGGTTTCGCATTGTAAACACATTCGTTTGGTGTGAGCGAGAGAGCGAAGCGCATATCTTGATGTCAGAGTTCATTTCTGTTAACCAAACATACACAAACACATTCGCAAAGCGCAGAAAAAAAGGGAAATGAGAATTCGATTGGCAATAAACACACACGAGAAGCAATTTAAAATTCTCAACGATGTGTGTCAATTAAAAGGTTCGCAAAATTTTCTGTGGGAATTACTTTTAAATAATAATAAAATCAGGAATTATCAAGCGAGATATACTATAAAAAAGCAAACAAGTATTCCATAA
The DNA here is from genome assembly GCF_009176505.1 of Sitodiplosis mosellana. Taxonomy (NCBI): domain Eukaryota; kingdom Metazoa; phylum Arthropoda; class Insecta; order Diptera; family Cecidomyiidae; genus Sitodiplosis; species Sitodiplosis mosellana. Next base: position 5,370,670 of record NW_022595244.1, read on the forward strand.
CAAGATTTTTGATTAAACAAAAACATTTGCCATCTCTTTCGCTCTGCCTTACTCGTTCCATGAACCGTTTGGAGCTACTTTTTCCGTATATTTTCCACGCTAACGCTAATTTAGCAATAGTAAATTATTTATTCGCTTAAATGGGTAGAGAGATACGGGAGAGAGAGAGCGAGAAATTATCCCAAAAGCCATTGAAAGCAAAGAGGCAAAGGTGAAAATATTGCATGTATCCTGTATGTTTGTGTGTTGGTTCGCATAAAGCCTCAACTATTATCCATCCATTTTGGATTTTGACAAAGCCCATGTAAAATAATAATAATCACATCTAATGAATAAAGTAAATTTGTAGAGCAATAATGCGGCCAATGGATCTGCGGCAACAAACGCAGAGTACGAGACAAGTCAACTCGACTCCGAGATAAAGATAACCTTTTCACTTGAACACATTTACAATGCTAGTTTCCACTTTCGAAATTAGTGTGTTGATGTGCAGCGCGCGAGTGAGTGTTCAAGCGTGTGTTTATGTTCCGAAACTCGTACATTTTACTAACCGGCTGCACACGCTGTTGACATGCAGAAATACACATACACACCGCACACCGTACACATTGGATGAGTCGTTGCTCCTCTTGAAAATGCCAAACGTATTTTCTGTTGTTTACTTTTGTATTTTGCGGTGTGCGAATGTTTCAAAGCGTTGATTTTATATGTGTTGATTTTAGCTACAGACAATAACTGGTATTATGCAAATGGCAACAGGACCAAATAATGCGGTAATAAGAACAGAGCCATTGTGTTTGGAACTTTCAACAAACACAACGAAAGATTAAATGCCCATTTAAAACAAAACGTACACCCAAACTAAAAGATAAAACGGAAAACCGCACTCAAAATTACATGATTATCACAAGGGCTTATGTCTTCTTTGCGGATTGCCAGCTTATCCGAAATACAACCGAAAATCAACCACGAACAACCATCACTCGAGCTCTTTAAATTGGTTCATAAGCTTTATTATTTCAAGGTGGCTTTTTAATTATTATGACTTGTCCGAACCACATTGATTTCACACTGACTTTTCACTTTTCATCTTGCCTCACCGAAAAAATCCCAAATTGAAATCTTCCAAAAGAGCAGCGATCTACTTCGATTGTAAATGAGAAACGGTCATATCAATGTTTTTGCTTCGACTGTGAACAATTTCCATAAATTGGCCGAATGAAGAGTGAAAATGGTCGGGTGTGAAATTCGTTATCATAATTTACGAAATTGAAACCTTATCTGCAGCCGAGCAAAAGGTTGCGGATTAAATCAAATGAGTGAGTGAGTGTGGCACACATATGAGTCGAATAAGTGGCTGCCCTTTTTACCCTCGATAAAATACCAGAATGAAAACAACACGCTACGCACATTGCTTTAACAAACCAACCGAAGCGATGCGACCGATGTGTGATTCATAATAAACAAATGTCACTAAAGTGTGAGTGTTTGTATGTGACGCAACCACATGCCCTTAGCCAGTCGGTCGATCGAAGTGTCGCGACAAACAACCCATCCCAAAAATAAACCGCCAAAAAAATCAACAACAAACTTTTTATTGTATTCCATATATTCGCGTTGTTTATTTTAGTTTCCATTTAAAAATTCTTTCACTGTTTTGTGTGCACGACGAGGTTCAAGTGCAAATTACGTACCACCGCTTTTCTTTCATTCACTCTTTCTATTTTGATTCGAATTCGGTTGGGTTGCTGTTTATTTTTGCGGTTGATTTTAATTCGATTCAATTTACGAATGTGGAGTTGGGTGATGACGAAGAGGGTTGCCGCATCGCCAAACAATCAAATGAAACAATTTCATATATGCAGATTGAGAGTGGAAATTGGATTCAATGAATGTGTGTGTGTGTATGTGGGGGACTCACATACGACGAATGTATCGTTATCTTGCGTCACACCGACAATCATCGTCTGCCGCCATCGAAAGAGAGCTAAACACTCATTCTCACTAAATTAAAAATATTTCCGGGCGACATTGCTCACACTTGGGCTTTGGTGGTTTTTATCTCTTTTTTCCATTGGTTAGACACACATCGTCATACATAGGCTCATACATAGGCACATACATACTTCAGTGGAATATTCATTTTGGCGACCGCATCAATTTGTTTTTTTTTTTTCAAACATAGGATTTCAATTATGTCGATGATCTCGTATTGGCATCAAATGAAAAATCAACAAATAACCCATGACTTTGAAAGTCGAAAATCGGAGCATTGATGAAGCGTGTAAAATATTTGTATTCATCAGCAGAATCGGCAATGATTTTGTGAATTGAAAAGCGGAAAATTGATTTAAAACTATTTTTTCTCTTCTTCATTTCGAACTGGAAATCAATCAATCGATGCGGAGATGGACTTTATTGAAATAAATAACGTTAAAATTCGTTTTGCATGACGATTCGGTCATTGAAAAGTTAACGGCATCAATTTCTGAAGCTGATCGTGTGAATTTGGCTTTCATTTACACCAACGAACACACACACACACACACATACACAGCCAACAATCAAATGTGCCAGTGAAAGATGCTGATGCCGAATTATCTGATTGGCCCTACGGTATAAATTTTATTTTCAAAAGCTCATAATTTCGCTGTGAATTATGTGAAATCGCGACGTGTCAAGCACACGTTCTTTTTTTTCCTTCGTCGTTCACACTTACTCTTTTTTTCTCCCAGTTTGTTCGTATTTCTCGCGCCGTTCAATGCTTTTTTGTTTTGTTCTAGCATTAAGATAGCAGTTGCTGAATACGAATTCATGTGTGAAGCAGTTTATTATCGGCATCAGTAAATCACATAAACGGCATTCCGTACGAATGAAGTACAATTGTTAATATCGAGTGTCAATTGGTGTGTGCGAGTGTAGTCGAAATGAAAGCAACTTTTCAACAGTAACAACAACACACCGACGACAACGACGAAAACCCGATACTGGATAGCTGGTAGTGGGCAAAAAAGAAACGAACAAACAGGCAACAATGGAATATTTTTTGTTGTTTTGAAAACGGACCAAATATTTCATATTCACAGAGATATGAAAACCTTAGGAAAGCATCGAAGTGGAATGGAAAAATGGAAAATGATTGTTATTATTCAAGAGAGTAGAGCACAGCCGAGCCGAGCCGAGCAGACCAACAAAGTCTCGATTACTGATTTCAATCGAGTATGTGCGAGTGCGATACATTTCGAAATTCAACTAAATGTGTTTCCTTGTTCACCTTCCTTGTGCGCACCGCTTTTTCACACACAAAGAATACTTCTTTTTTTCTTCTTTTTTTGCAGTTTTTTATGCAATTGATACATTTTCAATATTATCTTTCGAAAAATTTCGGTTTAAAATAATGTTTATCGCGTTGCCAGTAAAAAATCCAACAAAAACAACAAAATCACTTATTTTCACAGTGTTTTTGTGTCAATTTCATATAGAAAATTTGTATCGGTTTATTAAATCTTATTCGTCGTTTTTTCTCGCTCGCTCACTCTCTGTCTCTGGGCTCAATAAGCAACAACGGCTTAAAGAATCGATAACATAAACAATGGCTTGTTCAATATGTTGGCGCAACAAACACTGTATCCGAAAAGAGCGAACGACAACACATACTAGAAAATGGACGTTATAAGTCTCGCACCTTTTCAGTGGCCCAAACAACAACAAACACGCTCCATAATGGCTAAGAGAGTTCATAATTTATCTAAATCGGCAATCAAATCATCGTAAATGAAATTCTTAGGACTCACACTTTTGTTTGAGTACTACGGCACAATGAAAAAAAAAACAATGCGAACGTGTGTAAACAGATCAAAAGACATTGATACACTAGGCAACTGGGCTGTTTGCGCCTAATAAATGGACAAAAAGTAAAAAGACACACACACGCTCCATGTGTAACAGGAATTGTTCGATAGCAGAAACGAGAAATATTGCGCTCTTTTTTCTTCCAATTTGGTGTTTGATGTTTGTGCCAATTTGTGGCTCATTTATTTTGATGTAAGTGGCTGCCAAATGAAAAGACACACACAACGCTGCATGAGCCCAATTACGGTTGTCGGCACACAAAAACAACAACAACTGATGCAAAATTATTGCGTTGGTGCGAAATATATATACAGCTACACTGTTTCATTCTGATAACATCAGCTTCTGTTGATTTTCAACGGTTTCTTATGTCATTTGAAAGTTTTTGTGCATATCATAAATTCAGCAGTGAATTTAAGAAATCTCATTTTCGTTGACAAAATATCTGAAATTCCAATTGTGTCGTTTCGCTTTTAGTTTTCTTCCTTATTTTTTCTCCTTCTCTCTTCGCACCCAACCAGTTGATTATGTAACATGCAACATCTGGCACAATTCGGTAATTCTGTCTATTTTGTGTTTCCTTTTGCAACGACCCGATTGTTATTTTCCTAAACAGTTGAATAATTCATTTTCTATTCTTCACATTTTGTTCGTCCCATTCTCTATTTTTCGAGTTTTTTTTTTCATTCGTTTATCGAGCCCGGTAACGTTCTTTTGACCATTCAAGAATCTTACGGCTTAGAGTGCATGATCGAAACGACAACAACGGTACACGTGATGCAAAAGACGATGCTTATATGGTTTTGTCTCGAGATAATTCTATTTTTGTGTATGTTTAGGCTTTGGCCCATCGTAATATGATTAAATTTTTGGTTTTTCCTTTGCTTTCGCCTCCTTTTTCAAAACATCCAGTTTTTTTTCCTTCAATTTTCTTCCTTGAAGTTATTGAAAGACGTAAATCTCATCAGAAAAGGCAAAATATGACAACCGATTTCAATTATTATTGGTCGAGTTTATTGAAAATCCATTTCTTTTCGTGTCGTCATCTTCGTCGTCAGTCAGTCATCTAAAGCATCTGTGCGCAGCCTTCATCTGTTTGAGATGTACCATTCCATTGAATCGGTGGCGTTTTCGATTATCCCGATACAATGTCGTCAATTTGCTTGTCTTCCTATGTATATTATATGGATTGCGTTCAAAGGTGATCTTTGAGTGGTCATTGTTTTCTCAATATACTTATCGGCTTTCGCTTGAGATTGAATTTCGGCAGCTCACTGAAACATACATACAAACAGAGGCATAGAGACAGAAACAGAAGCATAAGCAGAAACACAGACATAGAAAGAGACAGTGGCGAATTCTTGTCTATCGATCATGATCAATGCGATAATAAACGTATGAAACTGTTTTCATTTTTACATAAATACAAAACGGCAAACAAAAGACATTGAAATTGAAGACAAACAGCAACGAAGAAACATCTGCAAATGAATTGAAGTAAAAAGGTAAAAAGAAAGTGCGCATTCAAGATGTTTTCGATTGACAAGACGCGCGTCTGTGTCATTCAAACTTTGACGAGCATTTAAATTTTTGTTCGAAATTTGAAGGCTATTCAAAAAAATCGGCAAAGATTTGCGACGCAAATTCCGTTATGACCAAATGTCGAAAATTGTGATTGACACCGAATGATGGGGAAAACCACACAAGAGCGGCATTGAATTCATTCCTTATCATTTCACATGCTCTCGTTGCTCAGCAATAAAAACCCTAAAAATGTACTAATTAAATAACTTTAATTTTTATGGCAATAAAGCGAGTAATATCGCATTGAATAGCGGTCATTAGGCTGAATATGGTTGATGTGTTATAATAATAATTCGAGTGTTGCAAACAGAGATATGAACATCACGCACACACACTCACTCACACATAAACCATAAACGCTTTAAATAGTACTTTATGCGGGACTGTGGTGTGCATATTATGTGATACAAATAATCGTTACACATTCATTAGAAAAGTTTTGTTGGGGCCATAATTGCGTTTGTTATTATAAAATTAGGGTCGTGCTATCAAATAGATACACATCGTACAGAGCGGTTGCAACATTTGATACGTGCCGAGAGATATTCAAATGCGCTTTGCAATAGGTCAAATGAGTGAAAATCATGTTGCAAAATTTTCACATGAAATCCGAGACTTTGTTCACTTTCCGTTTTTTTCGCCATAAGATATTGTAAAATTAGAATAATTGCTTCGGAATTAGAATGTTCGGCGTTAATTATTTGCAATACAAGAGCTTTTCAATCGAAACGAGACATGTTGTGTGGCACATATATCGGAAACGTCTATCGTCTATCCGAATGAAATTCCATAATCCATGTCAAAAAATATTTTTCGTATTCACCTCAAGTGCTGCGGCCGCAGTCATAAGAGCCGTATAGTCAGTGGAACATATACACGTAATGCGGATAATGCAAGCAGACAATGCAAAAATGTATAATCTTCGACTATATTAATCGGTTTAAATTACGGTTTGAAAGAGAGAAAAACAACGAGCCGCACATCTCGCTCAAGACTCGACTCAACGGACGTATGAAGAAAAAAAAATCCCATACAGATCGGAGAGACGGAACATGGAACAGCCACGATAAACGATAAATGAAATACATTACAATGTACAACAACAGCCAAGATAACCATTTAATCATGTACTCATGACGACCTGAAAGCGCGCTGCAATCGAAAAGTGATACTACAATGAGCGCGTTCAGCCTGATGAACAACGGGCTTTCAAAACAGCCACTACTCACCAACCAACCAGCCACAGAGACACACGAAATATGCAGTGTCAGCGTTATTCGGCTGGTTTTCTCTCGTCTTCTCTTCAGCTTGTGTCTTTTGTCGTGTATGAGATGGTTTCGGTGTTCCTGTTGTGCATTCGAAAGTAAGAAAAAGTTGAAAATCTCGATTCGATGTTCGAGAGTGTTTGTGCTATGTGAATTTTTCGTTGATCGGAGTTGGTATCCCTTTTGCGCAATCCACAACGGCAATAGTGGCTGTCCTGCTCGCGCGTCGAGCTGTTTATCCAGGTCAAATACTATAATTCACATGGTTTTCCGCATCTCTGTCACACAACCTTATTCGCATCGTATTCTCCATGTGCTCAGTGTTTCAGCACTTATCCAAATCATCCATTGCAGCAGCAGCGCGTTTTTTCCTCTATCTCTTGAGTTTAAAATCTGACAAAATGCAAGAATAAAAAGAAGCAGCGGCTGCAACACCAAGACTCGTGCTTGTGCAACCAAAACAACCGCTTCACTTCCTCCATCCACAAAATGCGGTTGAAATGGATGAATCGTGCTCTGACTCGCTTACGATCACCGCACTTCTATCGATTGCACTAACACAAATTCGGCCGCTCTTCCACTCGGCGCAAATATCAATTCACCATTCCAGCAACGAAAACAACGTGCGCTGTTTGTTATACTTTCGTTGCATACGAAATTTTCGAGTGAATTTTTCCATTCTTTCCATCTTCATCTTCACCGAATAAGCTAACTTCATATGAATATCACGAAATGAGTAGCGGCATTTGCGCACAACACGGTTCTCTGTGTGGTTGGTAATTGTTTTTGACACACGTTTCAAGAATCGAATTTCAATTAGAAGAACTCTGTTCATCGAGATTTCTATCATGCGGCCATAGTTGTCGCTCCAGTACAAAGAAAATCCTTCAAATTTACCGTTATGGTCAACAGTGCTCGTGTTGAATCTAGAATTGACGGTTGCAAATACAACGATTCCATTGAGATTTACCGAATGGACATTTTTTGCTTCAAATCAAAGAATCCATTTGATGCAACTGAGCAAGAATTGAATGGCAACTTTCTTCCCTAAAACAAACACATATTGCAAATCTAACGCTTTTTCTCGGTGTATCGAATCAGCAAAAACTCGGTGACGTGTTGATTGAATCATTTGTCCTATTTTTGATTCGCAGAAAAATGCGCAATCTGGATTGTATATAAAAATGGTGTTAAAAATTATAAATGCACATTAGCAAATGATGTGCCCATTACGGGAATGGAAATCGAACATGAAACAAGAAAAAAAAATAGGGACATCACCGACAAGCAACGGCGATTTATTGTTCTCGACCACGACGACGATGACGATCGACGTGAAACGTATTGTTGCGAATACGTATTATTAAATGTTTGATAATAAATAATAAATAAATTACGTACGGCTCTGGCTCATTTGCTGCTCAAAAAGAACGGAGAGACAACGTGAGTAAATTTACACACACCGGGAGTGCGAGAGAGAGACTCATTCGAACGCAAAAACCCAAACGATCACACCGAGCAAAAAGAGAAGAAGAAGCAAAAAAAACGGTGCCCACATCGAACACCGATACGAATCCACGTTCGGTTGATGAAATGTACCATTTGTAGCATATTTTACACGCTTTGGGCTTCAGGACTGTGCTGTGTGTGTATGTGTATGCACGACGTATCGGTAAAAATCGACGGAATTCAATTAAGTTTCTCTTCTCTCGGTCGTCGGATGTTTTTTTTTCTCTTGTTTCTCTGTTCAATGGTCCGATTGGCGCGGAGCGAGTGTGAAAACGAGACGCAAAGCCATGTCGAAATTGTGCCATAAAAAGGTCAGAAGTCAGCGCGCATATATTTAATACACTCACACTGGCGTAGCATACACACAGCACACTCAAATAATAAATTCGCATTTGAAGCGCTTTTTTCTCTCTTTCCGTCTCGTTCAGCCACCGGTGTGTATCTGGGCTCTATACTCGGGCACATTATTACAAATGGACACAATATTTTTTTTTATTATTCTCATTGTGTGAATGTAATTGTTTCGTTCATTCATTCATTCGGCGTTATGATATTTGATCAAAACGGAATATTGCAGCCTTTTCGTTGTGCGATATTTAGCCGAGAGTTCTAAACGAACGAACGCAAAGGAAATCATTCACAAGCAGGCATTCCAGTCATTTATCTTTCAAAGTGTGATCGAAGCAATAACAATTCAATATGTGAATGAATTCATAACGTAAATTTATTCCGTTTCTTTTGAGCGATTTATTTTTTTTCTCGTTCGGTCGTTTTTTTTTCTGCTTCCACCATGTCGCATAGACCCTTCGAAATGAGCGAAAAAATTGACTATGTGCGTTTTTTTGTCGTGGTTTGTGCGTTTTTTTGTCAATTCCACCGCACGATTTATTTGATTTATTTTGGCCTGTGCGTCACATATGCGCACATAATTTGAACTTTCTATGGTCATGCTGCTTTCTTTCCAATTGTGAGCTCTCGTTAGTTAAGTTACTTTTTTAATTTCGCAATTTACTGCGTGAGCTACACGTCAATTAGTCGTTGTTCGAAGATCGACCACATACACGACACGCAAATGCCACATAATTGGGTGCAATGAGCATCGCTTGATATACTATATTTAATTGAATGTTGTGCAAGTGACGTTTATGATTGTTTCTCTTTTTACTCTCGGCTAATAAATGATGAATCAACTCGATTCTTAGTCATAGTCTTCACATGACAAACCAATTCGAAAGGTTTTAAAAGCAAAGCAATTAAACGATGGAAACAATTCAAAGGCTCCTAAACTTGTCGAATTTTGTCCCATCGATTGAGTAACAAAAATTTGAAACCAACGCCAAGGAAAGAAGCAGTGCATTTATTCAGTTTAATAAAACAATTTTAAAAGCCTTAATCGGTGTTGATGAATTGAAGAAAATGGAAATTTCACCAGTCGTTCATTGTGCCATCATCATCAACTGTAATTATGATCAATTAAGAAATATTACTATTAAACAATTTTTTCCCAACAATTTTTCTATGCTAGAGCTATGCACTCGTGTTTTTGTTTTATTATTTATCATAAATTTGAGTTTTATAATCGGTGGCGAGTGTGTTGGCTCTTTTTATTCGATTTGAATTCATCGTCGATTTGATATTCGTAATCGAGTGCGTGTTGCAGTGTGTGCGTACACAAATTCCAATTTCACAAAATCGTTCATAAATTAAACGGGAGCAAATGCAAGCGCGACAAAGACGAATAGCGGCGAATAAAAAAGAAGCTAAACGTCAAATGTGTTCGTTGACGAAAAAGACGACACAGTGTGCATCGACAATTGCAAAGAGATACACAAAACAGAAGAAGAAAAAACAACGCACACACAAACTGTCGCGTGCTTATTTACGATCGACGAAATGACGTAGAAAGTCGCTACAAATTATCGAGGCATCATAATCATGTTCACTTTTCTGGGTATAGAGGCTGGTTGATTGGCTGCCGTTTGACGGTAGCAATGCAAACGACAACATTTACTTAATTTTTTTCTCTGTTTCTTGTCATTTGCGCGCGCGAGCGCACACAGCAAACTGCATTTTGTAGCCGAAGATAAAAAGAGTGATATAAAATCGTTTAGTCGAAAATGCAATGCCAATAGCGCCTGCATATGGGAAACCAACACACGCGACCCAACCACCAAAAAAAGATTAACGCCGATGCTTCGACTCAATGCAATAAATATCGTATTCAAATGGATTTTTTTCATCTTTTCTTGTCGATGAACGAATAAACAGGAAAAAAACACACGCTGAACGATGCAATGATGAACGAAATGAAAAAAAAGAAGACGAGAAAGAAGAAAAGGCCAAACACGATTGCGATGCACATGGCACTTATTAGAATAATAAAAATAGATTTGTTCGGTTTGTTGGTTGGGGCAACACGCGAGATTTTTGCCGCTGAATGCCAGTAATGAACAATTGAACAAGCAATATGTAATTTATGGCCTATTTGCATCGAATACGATTTCAGTTAATTTCTAGTAAAATAGCCACTTCTGTCATTGCGTCCATCGATTCAAACGAAATCCCCTTAGACATTCGGTGGCTATTTACTGTCGGTTTATTCAAGACATCGCGATTGTCAAAACGTGGTGGCTTATAATCAAATTTTCCATTTTTGGCAATTGTCATTGAAAAAGAGAGCTCGACCGTACGAGCCAGACGAAGTTCATGTGACGCTGATAGACGCCAAATCGCGTATATTGTCATGTAAGGGAGACACAGTCATAACAAGATAACAAACAGTTAGAAGTGCCTCAAATCGGGGAAAATAACAAGCAAATAAATCACGCGGCTGAAGAATGAACCGGAATGTTCATGTACTTGCCAATGCATGTTCCAATGTCAAGACTTTCTTGCAGATGATTCCGAAAGAGAGAAAAAAGGCGGTATGGTCGTGCACATTTGATGACTTTCTCGTGCCGACACACAGCACACAGCGTTCAACGCAATTTCATTAGCATAAAATAGACTTGACATAAATTGTTCCAAAAGGAAAAAAACGAAACGAAAACCGTATTCCGATTCATTCAACACAATTCCAATGCAAAACACTTAATCTGGAGTTCCAAATGAGCCATTGATGCGCTTAAAATGCTTTTAAATGCATTAAATCCACCTGTCACACACTCACAAAATCATTTCTTGCTCTCATCTCTCTCTGTTCCCTCGCTTCGCTTTGTATTTGCTTTTGCTCTTGCTTGTCGTGCGTTAGCTACAGCCTCGTCTGATTTTCTAATAATTACGTTTTTTTATACGTTGTTGTTGCTGTAGATAGCATTTTTGGGTGTTGCCTTTTCCCATTTCAGATTCATTGCACTTTTATTTGCCTTTTAACTTTGCATTCGTTCCATTTGTAATGTTCCTCTCTGTGTGTGTCTGTCTGTAAATTATGTCTCTTTTTCGGTTGAGTATTTTTGGAAGCATTTTTGGAGTCTTGAAAATTCAATTGTCATCCTATCTCGTTGAGAGGGGGAAACCAAAACTGTCGAGTTATTGAGCATACTCGTAAGCAATTAGCATATGTTACACGATGTTCGACATCTTCGCTTCCAACTTTTAAATGTGAATAATTAACGTTTATCACTGAACGGCTGACTTGAACGCAGAAAAAAGAAACAACCATTTAACGAATGCGATCGTTTAATGAATGGTTGTGTGTGTGTGTGTGTGTTTGTCTTCGTGCAATTAAAGTCACACTGTGTTTAGTCAATAAATCTCATCAAATTCACTGGAATTCGGAACATTTGAATATATTGCCACTGAATTTATGGAATGAATCACTCGGATTGACTTTGATGCGAACTTCCTGATTGAATTGAATGCGATAAATCGATGAATCACATCTATTTAACCTAATTTAGAATCTTTCGGTTTTTCGCAGGCCGGCCAATTTAACCGATCAACTCAAATGTTTCTTCAATTAAACGCCGGCGTTTTTGATAATTCCCATGATTCAAACTGAAAAGTACTTTCATTTCGATTTAGTTAACGTCAATTCAAATGCACCAATGCATGGAGCGCCAATGAGTGCCTGCTTGATGACAAAAATGGTTTGTGGCGCATGCAGCGTGGAAAAATCATGTTGAGTTGTTCAATTGAATGTAATTATGTTGACCGCCTTCGAAGCGCGCAAGTTCAATTGAAGCCGAAGTAGAAGGAGCCAACTCAAACTACTCAACAAATCTATCAAATAAACCGCAAATTTCAGTTAAATAACAATTAAATGCGTGAGTTTTTTGATCATAAACGTGTCAATTCGACTAGGAGGCAACTAGGAGAAATCAACATATTTCGCAAGCAATTAAACCAACCAAATTGAATTCGTTAATTAAACCATAAAACGAAACGAATGCACACAACAATGACTAAAATACGGATTGTTTCCATTGCTTCAAAAGCCATATGGTGGCTTCATATACGTATAATAATTTCATCATATTTGTTTTTCTCCATAATTCTTGAGCCATATCGATTGAAAATGGGCACGATTAAATGTGTTGTAAGCCAAAGGAACTCATGGTCAGCGCGCGTGCATTAGCTGAAATATTTGCGAAAAGATCACGAGTTTTCCGTTCAACAACGACAACAATGAAATAAACAAACAAACAAAATTGTCTACATTCTATAGATGTTATCGATTGTCACTTGGACTAGTGCAGTTCAATGCGCTATAAGCCGAGCGAGTTTTTTTCTTCTGTGTCTGTCGAATGAGTTCACATAATAAATTATTGATTTGGACATTGTTCGTTCTCATTTGTTGTGCATTGTTGTGATTGCGGCCTGTTTAGCCGGGGCCATTGTGATTGTTTCATGTTGCGTGTACAACAAATCAAAATAAAAGGCGCACTGAGAAACCAAGAACAACGATCTCTTGTGTACAAAAAAACTCGATGACAACACAACAGCGACGTCGGCAGCGGTGGTGGTGGTGATGGTGACGGCGTGTGCGCGTATTCTCTACCTCTCTCTTGCATGGTCATCGAAGACCAACAGAGAATGCGACAACACAAAAACAGATGATAAAAATGTGTTTATGCACATTGAAGAAGTGAGTGCAGACGCTCCGATCAAAAAGGAGACCACGAACAAAAGCAATGCGCAAAACAAACGGAATGGTAACGAATTTACCTGAAAAACAGCGTTCACTTAAAGTGGACTGTTTTGAGTGGTCACAACATTGGAACAGCGGGTGGTGAGCAAGAGACACAAAGAGCAGCGAGGGAGAGAGAGAGTCGTTTTGCAATGTGGATGCGTGCTGCGTTTTAAAAACACCATGTTTTCATTCGTTTGAAAATTTGTTTGATCATTAGGTCATGCGATTTGTTTCATTTTGATGCACTTAAATGCTGTTACAAACATTAACCCCGAAAATCGAGAATCACTCGACATTTTCCATTGTCACATTTTTCGATATTAGTTCCGACTTTGAACCGCATTCCATCCAATCTATCGATTTCAGCCAGAGTTGTTCATTTTTTTCTTCTCTCGATGCGTTGACTACGGGCTTTTGCAATTCATTTTATTAATTTGGTTCGCATTCGAAACGGTTTTCGCATCCGTAAATTGCGTTTGACATGAGAGCAACACACGAGCCATGTAACGAAAGCATTTGGTGCGGCGCACGAAATAAACCATTGGAATTCATTCGAAACATCAAATGGGTGGATTTAATAGACGTTGTCAGAACATAGAGAAGGCGGTTGCCAACCCATCCATATATATTCACATATACACAGAGCGAGAGAGCGGGAGACAATACAAAGCGCCACAAAACGCAAACGCACTACGACCTAATGGAGATGAACACTGTTTGCATTGAAACCGAACCGAACATGAGCGCGGAGAGGCGAAGAGAGTGAAGAAAAAACGACATGGAATACTGTTAGTCGGATTTTTTTTCTGTTGCTACATAAAACAATGACAAAGATTTACTTTTACATATGTACAGCTCTTTGACTGTTTGGAGCCATCCACAGTTAATGTGAACACAGCCGTAAAAAACACATTCTCATCGCCTTTTTTTTCTGAAGGACCACTCACTTTTTATGCGGCGACGGTGGAAAAAAATCTTTTATTCAATTCTTTGAATGGTTTTCATTTCGATCGAATCAATGATTGCTTAGCAATCCTATCGATTTTATCCCGAATACGGCGACGATTTTTCCGGTCATCACTTTGAAATTAAATCTTCACTACTGTTTTATTTTTGTTCCTGTTACAGTGTGATTAGAAATTGAATCTACCCAAGAATCCAATTGGAACACATTAAAAACCGCAAACGAAAGTCATTCACATCTCTCTTGCTATCCTCGTTGTTGGATTCAATTTTATGGTTGAACATAAATCAATGAGTAAAAAACGCACTGAAATCATGGTGTATCGTGTGCCAAATGCACATTTCCGTGCAAATGGAGGGAGAAAATGGCCGAAACCATGACCAAATCATCTAAATTACTAAACATTGAGCAATAATTTACGGAGAAAAGTCGAATGTTAGACGCTTTGGATATTACTTTGGTTGTGCACTTTTCGCACCCAATATATAGGGTGCATATTTGATAAGAGCAAACGACGTTGGTGATGTATTGCATTGTTTTTTTTCAGTGGGATTTTTTTCATTTAATACGTTTTTTTATTAGATTCGGCACTTTTTTTCTGTTGGGTCGATATTATTGAATGTCACGACTTGCGTGGAGGAGAGACGAAGGAAGAAAAAACCTCAAAATGATGAAGTGGACACGGTCGAAGGAAAATGAAATTGAAACGAATCGTGATTTTTCTTAGTGGCCTTAAAATGACTCATATAAGCAAAGAAAAAAAAAACGGGGAAAAGATTCTTGGCATTTACACAGAAATGCGCTAAAAGTCAATGGCCTGTTAGAAAATTGGTCGTTGTTTTAGTTCGAAGTTCATAACTCTCTCTCCCCGCATTTTGGCCTTTTTCTTGCTCTTTTGCTAGCTGCTTTTAGCGGAAATTGTGTCAAAATGTGTATTAACGTTGTTTATTGTTGATGGTGATTTATTTGGGCAGACCCACCACACCACTGAATATTGTTTCGACTGGCATTTAGTCCGCATTGGATTTTCGGGTGAATACCTCCTTCACTGCCATAAATAGTTCAATGTGTCGATTAATGGTTGTATAAAATACCGGCCAAATAAAATCAATCAATAGCTAATGTGATTTATTGCTAGAAGAAAAAACCACTCGATCGTTCCCTGACTGAGTAGAAATTCGAACGTTCTGATGATTCAATAAAATACACTAAGTAACCTCGTCATCGTGAACAAAATTCATTTTGATAGAATTTTCCATTTAAATTCATTCATAACCAAGAAAACACTCACCGCACTTACCCATCTTTCATTCCGTGCGCGTTAAAATTTCTTATCCAAACATTTTCAAATTGACTTAATTTTCAATTGAATTAATCTGTAAACAATAAATTGCATTTTGTGTCGCTAATTAGTGCGCCCCGTCAACTAGACAAATATACGTACAATATGCGGTGCCTGTGTATTTTGCAATCGCACAATGACTTGGTCATATTCTTAGCGTTGACACTAATTGCATTAGTCGTAGCTAATTAGTTGGTTTTAACAGTCACACTCAGTGGCAAAATTGTGGCTTGTTCGTTTGTTGTGGCGCTCATACACACACACACACTCGACCGCGTTGCTTCAACAATTTTCTATTGGATGGACAATATGGGTTTGTGACACGTTTCGGGTAGTTCACACTTCAAAATACCGTTGAAATACACCGTGTACATATCATTATCTTGAACAAATTCCTTCTGAATGTGCCGCGAATCAAGAGATCATTTCTAGTAGAAAGAAAAAACCGCACGCGATTATTACACAATATGATTTGCATGCTTGGCTCGTGGTTAATGACATTTACCGTTGTGATGCAATCGATACGGTGGTTTGTGTTTGTTTCGAAAGGAAAATCCAACCTTCACCTTGTCCCCATCAAGGCGCGTCTTGATGATAATTGAATCAAAGATAATTTTATGCGGGAAATTGACGAAAAATCTGTGTTTTCACCCCTTTTTCGTAGCGAAATGAGACCGCTGTTGAAAATTTCCATAATTTATTGAATTCCAAAATGATGGCGAATTTCATCGAAAAGGGTAAAGACTTTCTTTGTGAAGGTGAACGAAAGGAAATTATGCGCGTTGTTCTTTGGCACGCATGTCATTTGATTATATGCCAACCGTGGCGAAATGGTTTGAACATTTGTTGCGCCGGCAATAGAATGCTAAGGTGAAAAGCCATCGCAAATTGAAAACAATTTTATATTATTTCTTGTGACACAAATGGTGAAATTTGCGTAAAGATAACAAAAAAGGGTAATCTTCCCTTCGTAGATGGAAAAATACTGAAATCTCATTTTCGGACGAATTATGAGACAACTTTGAGTGATTTGACGTCACAACTGAGACAAAGGAACGCTATAAATGTATTTTTGATTTGATTAAAGACGAACAGCAACAAATAAACTCAAGCTCACTCATGTCACACAATCTGAGTGTATGTGTATTTTTTTTATAGCCGTACGCGATGCTCAAGGAACGTAGCAAAAGAATGCTGTTCGATTTATTAAGTGAACAAACGCGCACACAGTTGAAAAGAATGAAACGAAAAGAAACTCATTCACGTTCATATACAACAAAGTCATTTTAAAGCACGCACACACACACACACAATCGGCGAATGGCAAAACCTCAAGAAAAAAAAATAATTGAAGTAATTGAGAATGATAAATAAAATAATTAATAATTGAAACCAATTTATAACAACAGTCGTAAATATTTTAATAAAAACAATCTAATAATAAAAGTTGCCGTTTCTTATATGTAGCCATCCATACACATTTGTGTGTGGCTGCTTTGCATTTAGCTGTTCGAAGAAACCGTCGTTGTTCGTTGCTTGTATTGCGTTTTTCTTCTTCTTTTCATTCATTCTGTTGTTCGGGCCTTTTAAATAGTCGACAATTTGAGAAATAATGGTTGTCGAGGCGTTCGTCATTTTCTCTACTGGCAAGCCTTGATTAAGCGCATCAACACGATGCCCAAGTATCACAAAACAATTACTTCAATCGCACACTGGAAATCGTACGGTTGTGTGATGAAACAACACAACGTAGCAACTTCGCAAAGTAGTCGTGCTTCGAAAAAAATTAGCCTCGCCATTTTCAATGCATTTGATTACTGGCAATTGTATTTCGTTTCGAAATACGCAAAACAAAAATCATATGAATGAAGTGACAAAATGCCATTCGGCCAGAATTCGGTTGGACTATTGCGGCGCATTATCGATTTTTTATGACTGACGTCCATCTATTCACATCTTTTTACGATCACTTAATCATTCAACAAACATCAAAATTCCATTTTTTTTTCAATCATAAAATCATTTCAAATGAAGTGAAGAGCAGAAAAAGAAGAAGAGAAAAAATCACCTCGTGATTGTATCTTTCTAGAACCGTTCATATGATGTGTAAGCGCTACACACGGAATCAAAGTCGTATTAATCCATCGTTGTTTTGAATTCACTGTTGTTATTTAATTACCGAACGAACGGCCAATTTATTGTCATGTAAAGCCTTTTATTTTGCTTTCGCATTGTGTGCATACATAAGTTCGCCGAATGAAAGAGAATAAAAATCGCCGCTCAATTATTTGTTTATTGATATGTTTGTCTTTTAATTACGAATCTGCCTGTGGTGCTCTGTGTTGTTTGAATGTTCGAGGAGTGTGCGTCCGTGAGTTATTGGTTGATTGAATAATGTGGCTACAAAACAGTTCATTAGGGCATCGGGCACAGCACACAGTGCACCATAGGGCAAACACTGATACTTATTCATTGGTCCAAGCCATTGAATCGATAGTTTGACCTAGACTCCATCAATCTGGTATCAAACGCAATGTATGCCGTAAATTGAATTCAAAGAATCGGGAGAAACTCATGGGCGCACATTTTGATGAGTTGACAGTTTTTTGGAAGACAGTGTCGATTTTGATGGAACAATGAGTCTTCGTTTTCCTTTTCCTTTTCGTTTTTTTATCCACGTGAAATTTTCCGCCTTATTGAAATTCGATCTCCACAGAAAAAACAAACAAACGTAAAAATAGAGAAATAAAAATAGACAAGTTTGTAATTGATTTAGCAAGTTGTAGTACAACTTTGGTACAATGGAAGAAAATTAAGCGAATTTCAAGTGCGTTGATGAATCTTCTGCTTTCGTCCATCCAACGGCGTTACATAAGAAAAGTGCACATCAATTTTCAACCAGCAACCAAATGATTATGTAATCAATTCATGCGTCGACTTGTAACAAATCGACGGAGCGAGCAGCTATCGCGTTTGGCCAGTAAATAATTCCCGAAAGTCATAAATCATTTAAAAACGCCACGATCACAACCGATGCACGGAGAGAGATGAAGAGAGAGAGAAGGAGAGGAAAAGAAAGATGAAAATAATAGAAAATTTAATTGTCGAAAGAATGCGGCTCTCTTTCTCTTGGCCGGGCTGGTTTTAATTTCATGTTTGTTTTCATTTCGAATGCGTGTGCATTACACATTTTTCACTTTATCACTTTACACCAAGTGACTTTGGTAGTCCAACGAGAGAAAAAAAGACGCATGAAACCCGAACGAAAGAGCGAGCGCCTGAGAAAGCATAGAGCCCGCTGAAATGCTGGACCAAATAGAGCGAAATTAAAAATTCTGTGTCGAATAGAGCGACTGAGCAACAATAGAATATGGCTCGAAACTCAATTCCAGGCCGCTTTAATTAATGTATTATTATTTATTAAATGGGAATGCGCTGCCGAGCAAAGCGATGAGCAAAGTTTTATTTTATGGGGACCGAGCGAGCAACGAACCCTTTTTCTTCTTCGCATTTTTTTTTGATTAAATCAAATAGCGGTCGGTTCATGTTGTTCTAATTTGTTCCAGCGAGATAGAGATAGAGTGTAATATAAGTATCATTTGTTGACATTCTAACATTCGTAAGAGCATTTGATCGATTTCAAATAGAAGAGTGACAACTTAGCTAGAGTTGGAATTTTGGAGCATACATCAATTTTCCCGGCGGCCAATAAATTAATAATGAAATATAAAAATATTTTTGTGATGATCCGGGCGCTTCAATTGACAAATTCACTGTTGCGTTCACTGATATAATTTCGTTCATTTCGACAACGTGCGCTATGCGACAATCAAACAACCAACATTTAAATCGACTTAGCGATAGAAAGGCTCTTCACATCGCATTATCTCGATTCAGAAGTTTTTTTGGATCAAAATGTGCTGTGTCGTTTGAGAAAGTTTTTTTTTGTGTGTGATGTTCGCTTTGACAAAAATCACCGCAAATCCGTTTGAGGAAATCAATAAAACTGATGACACAATCACTTCTTTTGTGCATTAACAACGTTCAGAAAATGGATTTTCTGGATTTCCAGCAATTAGCTCTTTTCCTACTATAAATCGAAACTTTAGCAATGAAACGCCGGATTGGGCGAAAAAAAACAGCGAAGAAATGTAATGTGCCACCACCGACGGCGGTGGCAAGCAAATCTCTGTGAAATTCTGCGGAAAACTTTGTCGTTTGAAAAACGCAAATCGGATTTTGCGAAATGACGAGAGAGAAATCAGTGGCATTTCAAAAATGAACCGCACACAAATTGCCTACCCGGACTTTCCTTGAGTTGCCAAAGCGAATCGCAATCCTGCCTACTGAATGCTATCTAATTAAGTTGAAACAATGAAGATTGAAACGGAGGATAATGTGCTGAAATGCCAATTTCACATTTGTGCCGCTTTTTAGTGTGAAAAAAGCCACTTCGAAGCGCAAAAAACGCGAAAGAGAGTGAGAAAAAACACGTCGTCTCGTTATTTTCGCGAACAAAGCGGAACGGAAAACTGTCAACTGAAACACATTTCATCGAATTGCTGGTATAAATTCAGTGATATGCTTTCGACACACGATAACACAACCAAAATGGAGACAATTAACTACTTCTCAGCCCATATATATATACATTTTGTGCGACGAAAAATTGGGGTGATCAAAATCGTAGATAACACTGATGACTCTTTCTCTCTCTATCTCCACGTTGTATTCTTGATGCATTGCGCGCGACCACTTCTTCTACGATACTCGCCTTTGTTTTGATTCTTCGCATCGATTTAATGCATTGTCACTTTTCACTTGTTTATATAATAACAATTGAGACTGAGATATTTTTTTCGTTCTCTCTCTCTCTCTCTCGCTTGTCATTGTTTTGTATAAATAATATTCGTTTTTTTTTCGCTTCATCCAGCCTCACTTCATTGTTGAATAAAAACAAAGTCACAGCAGATTATCGGTCACGACCCTCATTCGAAATTGCTCTGGTTTGAATAAATACAAATGTGTTCAAACACAATTAACTTTTGAACGATGAACGAAGGAAAAAAAACGAGAAATAATTCCTTTAAATAAAGACAATTAACTTTTATTACAATGGAGGGCTCCCCTTTGGAGTGTTGTGTTCTTTCTTCATCTTTTTCGTTTGTCTGGTTCGGAAGAATTATTTGTGCACATTTTTTTTTCGAAAATTTTGTTATAATGTCTGTTCTTTTCAGAGTACGAAAAAAAATTGTGTGTTATATTTTGGGTAAAGAGTCGAATTGATTGTTATCGAGCTTTGATGAACCTACAAAGTGATTACTAATTCGACATTAACCGTGCTCAACCTTTTGATCTCATAATAATTTTGTTGAATCGTGCATATTCATCGACCGAATATATCAGCATCAATGCGAACACAACAGCCCAATGCCAGGGGAAACCAAAGCAATCACGAATATTAAGACATATTTTTTGTGCACTTAGAAATTCATAAAAAAATGCCTGCCATTTAAAATCCCCTTTTTTTTCAATTCAGTTTTCGCTTTGTTTTATTCCCTCTTCTTGTTGCTTGTGGTTGCTTTTGAAGGAGAAACAGAAAAATTGTGACTTGTTCTGTTTGTGTGTCAGCAATTATTTTCTGTGTCACTGTTCAAAGTCGCTATTGATTGTGTGTGTACCAATTGTTTAAGACCTCAACGAGTAAGACAGACAAAAAAGCGATGAAGAATGCAATCTTCGATGATGACAACAAAAAACACACACAAAAACTGTATGAATTTGTAAAAAAAAAACCATGTACAATGCGCACGAGACAAAGTCAAACAGCATGAATGGTGCATGTTTATTGAATATTTTCGCCCATCATGTATATTAACCAAACAGATGCTACCGTTTGGTTGTTGTTGCTGCGGTACATTCATTGAGTACAAAACAGCAACAACGGTTTGCATTGCATTTCATCTGTGTGTCTGTAGTACACACATTACGCAATAACAAATGCAAGTGATGACTTGACAAGTGTCACACAAATGAAATACATTTCGTTGGAAGAAGGAAAAAAAACACCGACAGACGCAAAAGACGAAGGGAAAAAAATCGAAAACTTTGGCATTTGCATTTTGTGTAGCCGCTTGATTTGCATTCGATGTTTTCCAATCTCTCGAAATGCCAAACTGATAAAGAAGCATGTTGTTTGGAAAAGAGACGGGGAACAAAAACACAAACCATATCCACATCATGTTGGAAAAGTATCGTGTCAAATTTGCACAAATCAAACCCTATATTTGTGGTGCGATGACTTTTGCGCTTATCCCGTTAACGAGATCTCTTGCATATCGTTGCTTGTTTATTCATCGCATAAGCCACCACTTCGGCTGCCATTTCGAAAAAACGAGGGTGCGACTCTCTTCATTCACATCAACATCGAAGGGGGCGAATAAATGAGCGAATGGCTTGCGGTGTGTATTTGTGGTTGACCATAGATTTGTGCTCGAACCGACTTTGGATAAATTATCAGGCTTCACAGTTGTAAAAAGGGTGACATTAAAACGGACACAAATCCGCATTTTGTGCACGGCAATTAGACCAGAAACATCGTTTCGGATGGTCACCTCTTTTGTTTCGACTGATATTTGACCATGGATGGTGGATTCTTCCCTTTAATTAAATTATTAATTCCAACAAATGATTGAAAATTCCACATCAAAATGGGCCAATGATATGACAAGTGAAATTAAAGCAAATAAATTTTAAGTTACAATTTGTAACATGCAAAATTGCCCCGACTCCAGAGTAAAAATATTACGGTTCTTATAAACTTTTCAACGCATTCCCCGAATTCTTTATCAGTGTGGATTCATTCTTTGAATTTATTTCGCATCCAGTCGAAAGAGATCAAGACCGAAAAATACGGTTGGTTCGTTGCTCATTTCATCCCCGAAGAATAAATTGTGTGTTTGTGTGTACACAGGCAGCGAGCGAATCTTCGACTATCATTTTGGTCGTGTGCTCGGCTTTGGTTTTATTGTTGTCTCTCGACGCTCCGATGTGTTGAGCTGTTTGTTGTTTTTTTTTTGTCACCATCGCCCAAAAATGGCTGTGAAAATAAAATAAGCGGAGCCAGGGAGTGTGAGAGAAAAATAAAAGCGTAAAAAGCAAACGGAAAACAAATGAAATAAAATTTACATGAGACTTGGCTCCAGCGATAACATTGAGTACGTAAATTTTGTGCTAAAACACTGATAATAATAAGAATAATAACATCGTCGATTTGGTAAATATATGCGAAAAAGCGTATTTTTCGCCACCGACAAAAAACTCTTAAATTTTTACAATCGCACACGCCACAAATAAGTCGAACGTCGACGATGTTGAGGCGGCAGCGATGGTGACGTCGACAAGGAGAGAGAAAGAGAGAGCGAGAGGAAAAAACGAGCACACACTCCCCAAAAAGACAAGAGATAGATTTGTAGTGATGATTGTGCCATGCGATAGTCATAATAAAGAGCTTGAATTCGGTTTAGAGGAAAAATAAGTCATTTACGATTGTGCTTATACTTCACTTTACTCTCCATTCAATTGCAAATCCTTTTGTGTACACAAATCAGTTCTTCGGTTCAATTGCTGTCGTTTGTTTTTTTTTGTTCCTTCTCTCGGTCGCATCTTCGTTCTGGGTTGTGAGCGAGCGAGCGAGCGCGCGTCACCGAACATTTTATGCATCCGTCTAATGATAATGACTTCAAGATAACGCGAAAAGAACTTAAGAATGACATATCGAAGTCATTTTGGATACACAAAGTGCCGACACCTAATACCGGCGGTAAATTTTTGTGGCAACGAATGGAAAAAGGGGTTAACATTTTCGAAATCACATCACCGAAATGAAACACACCAAGCTGCAGCATAGAAGAAAGAACGAAAGAAAAAACACACAAACCAAGCTATAAAATTTCTTGTAATCAGATCGGAGAATTTGAATGTGGCTTCTTACGCCCTTTCACATAAATTGGCTGGATTTACAGCGACTATCGTTTTGCAAACGAAGTGCATCGACTGGAAATAGCTCATTTAACAAATTGGCGAATTTCAAGCAATCCCCAGCATCATGCATTTGGAATTTCGTCTCGGTTCACTCAAATCGAGACTTGAAAACCATTTTGACTCTTCTTGTATATTGTCCAAATACTGACTCTGCTGCAATATTAAACTGGCAGAAAGTCGACCGTACAACGTTGCAAACAGGACGGAAATTAAAATTTACATATGTATTGACATCAATTTAAAGAACTTGTCTCCCTTTCCATGTTCATCACAATTGTTTATAATTTAATTTTCCATCCTCCGGCCAAACCATATTCGACGGATATCACTTCCATTTAATTTGGTGACATTTAAATATGGAAATCGACACTTGCTTGTCTGGTCACAAGTTTTTCGACCCATGTCTAAAATACGGAAATTTTTCCACCCATATTTGGCAACATATTCACCGAAAAGCAGCTAAAAGCGGTTAACATTTGCAGCGCGGAGTGGTTTTGATTCGAAAAGTGTCCATCAAACTTCTATCAAAATAAATTTTATACTAAAATTTAGTTAGAATATTCACAACCCTTTGTATGTAGTTCCCACATATCTATCTCCTTCTCAATCATCTCAGCTCACAGCGCCTGAAATGAGTACATCCAAAAATTATGCCGAAGTATATGTACGATAACATTTTTGCGAAAATATTCTATATTCAATCAATAAGCCTGTCAAAATGGAAATACAATAAATTCGATAATAAACAGGAAATCCTTTTGCCAAAGTCGATCGTGTGACTCGATGAATAAGTCGAGCCACATTTTCTGATATGATTGACACTTTTTCGAGTGTGCTATCTTGACTTCTTACGGGTTGACAAAAGAAATATGAATAAAATCAAATTTATTATTGAGAGGCACTTCACAGTAGATTCACTTTTAAAATAAGTGAATTTAAATTTTATCGGAAGAGATAACACATGTTAAACAAATATTGAATTTCAATTGTGGCTCGGCTGGCCGAAATGGAAACTATGTAGTTCAGTCGAATGTGGCATTCTAAGTTGCTCCAATTGTGGTCGAATGCTATGGCCTGAATATACAAAGGGTGCTGTTGCTATTGTATTTTTTTTATTCATTTGAATATACATTTGCTACGCGTCAAGGGTTACAAATACACAGTGTATGTTCGGTTCGAGCCTTCAAGATATGCCAAAATTCAAAGTGCAAAATCTATTCGTCGCATGGAAAAACTTCTCCGCGCATTTTTTGGCCATGAACTTCTGAGCGAGAGAGGGAAAGTGTAAAAGTATTACATCTGGCTTTTCTCGTTTGTATTCCGTCAACACATCACTCAAAATTGTCACCGTACACACGTTCCCAACGAAACAGATGACACATTTTTTCTCCTCATTCTCTCTCTCTCTCTCCGGCTCATTCGATTGACATTTTTCGAAAATTAAAATATAACTGAATGTCGAAGAAAACAATAGTGTCAAGGGAAGAAAGAGGAGATAGCACACTTTTGTGTACACTGTACAGCCCATGGATGGAGATTACATCAGACATTTTTGTTACGTTTTTGAATGATTGTACAAAAATGACGTGTGTTTGACTGTTTGCATTCATTGTCACTCACATCATATCTGTGTACGACTCTGTGTCCTATTCAGACGGTTGCGTTGGCTCATTTCCGTTTTAAAATGACAGAAAAAAAAGACTGTACAAAACGAAAAAAAACCTAGCTTAAGGTAATCAGTGTGAGTCAAACATTGACAACACCAGAAATGATAGAGAGAGAATATGGAAAATCTCAGCCACGAGTCGTTAATCTCATGTCATTAATTCCCGTCGCAACGACGAGCACACAAAAAAAGGAAACACAATCTAATAACTACGCAATGTAATTTACATTGCTTTCCATAATTCCACATAATGCCGTAGCATCAATTAATTCCGCAGTCTGATGAAAATCCACTTCAATCGCACGCGCAAAACGGAAATGACCAATAAAACAACAGTTGCGTTTTAATTCACTCATGTTCCGCGTCGTCATAACAAAAATAACGCGCACATAAATGCCAACGATGCAATCCGAACGAACAATTAATGTGGACCGTGAAAAATGTTACCCAATTACATTAGGCACTTTTTTTTATCAAGTCACATCGTGAATGCTTTCAATGAATGTCGCGACAAATGCATTAAAATCATTTCAACCACTCATAAATTCATATATTTGATTAACATACTTTGGGATGGAGATGGAAAAACGGATAAAAAAGAGTTACTTTTCTCTGGAAAAATCATAAACTAACATCATTGACATAACCGAATTTTTTATTGATTATAAAATCATCACAATTTTCAATAAAATCTAAAGGAGAGTGTTTTTTGTTGCTTTGTTTCACCCTTAGATGCGTGTGGTCTGTCGGATATTGCACATATCGAATCACTGCAAGAGAAATCACAGTGCGCTCTGGAAGAATACTGCCGTACTCAATATCCAAATCAGCCGACCCGCTTTGGGAAGCTCTTGTTGCGGTTGCCGTCACTGCGAACCGTCTCATCACAAGTAAGTCTCGCTTCGTTTCTTTTCCTTTCCTTTTTTCCAATGTAAAACAGTTGATTGTTGTTCGTTCCACAAGTATTTTCAATGTCAATTTTTGGTTACAATTCAAACGCATTAAATCATTTGCATTCATTCTATCATTCGATTCTCGGTTTAGGTTATCGAGCAGCTATTCTTTGTTCGTTTGGTGGGTAAAACGCCGATTGAAACGCTGATCCGTGACATGTTGTTATCTGGAAACAGTTTTTCATGGCCATATTTATCATCGATGTGACATACGATGTGGCGATCATTGACTACAACTTGATCATCAATGGGGCCATCGTTGGCTCCATTCCCGACATACTACTCAACCGCGGCTAATTCATTGGATCAATCGTCAACATTCTCTATGTCATCTGCATCGCATCACATCTCTACACCGAATTATACAACTCAAGATCATATTCCACTCGCACACGACAGAACGCACGAGAGCAACAGCAGCAGCGTAAGCACTGAAACATCAACCACAGCGGCGCACACAATCATCTAAACTCGATGAGGTGATTCACTTCGATTTGCACGATTATTCGTTATTTTTTTCTTTTGTAAATAATATTTTTTTGTTTCGATGCAAACATAAAATCACACAATGGCTTCTGGTGTCTAAATAAAGTAGAATCTTATTTCGTCTGGAGCCATTCGATCGGCAAATATGTATGTGTTGAACACACACGAAAACCGATGTGATTGCGCTCCAGCGACTTTATCACGCTGGTCATTTGCAATATTTTCTCCTTTCAAATCAAAATTGTTTTCTTTTTTATATTTTTCTTTTGCTCTGCTCGTCGAATTTTTCTATTTGATTGTAATTTAATCCATTAAATTTAGATAAATTAAGGGTTCACCTACAAGAAAGAAAAAAACACACACATCTATTATATATATACGCAGAATATTGATTCATATTATAGGAACTTTTAATATATTCTATGCATTACATATTTAAAGTTTAACATTATCAGTCTTAAAAAAAATGAAAAGAAATGAAATCAGTTGAGGTTTTGAGCGGGCGTGTGACTTTTTTCCGGATTGTGAGGAGGGTGTAACATTGCTTTGTTCAATGAGGTGGGGCACTCAAATCGATACACATCGACAATTTCATATACGATTTTCCACAACTCGAGAAATTCATTTCAAAAGTTGACGTAAAATTTCAATTCATTTGGTATTGAAGAAATCACATTTTCTGATTATATGCAAATGTAATTCTCAAATTTCTATCATTTTGACCATTCATCTTGGTTGACGTTTGATCCAAGTTGAAAATTTGGACTGAACCAATTTTAATTTGAGTTAAGCAACCGACATTACATCATAATGCACTTCCATTGCCGAATTTGAGTTGGATTCAAACACACTCCGAAGAAAATCCCATGCTCGCTCAAAAACTATCAACTATTCCTAAACCTAGAAAATGAAAAAAGAAAATCAACAAAAAAATTGTGTAATTTTAAATGTTTGTTATACCAAATAGTAATTTAATCAAAGTAAAAAGAGAAAAAAAATCAAACGAAATTCTATACGTTAAACAAAAAATCTAGACATGATTAAATCAAACACATTAGCATAAAGTTTTAGCTACAAATAAGAGAATGTTAGGAATATCGACACAAAAAAAATGATCATGTAGCAGCTGCAAATGCAGCGCAGCACCCGCAGCAGAAAAGGAAGCAAAAGTGGGAGAGCAGTGTGCGTAGACAAGTTTAGTATTGTTCAAAGATGTAGCGATTAAGGAGAGGAGAAATTTTGAAGATATTTATTTGCTTGGACCCAATTTTGACCGATGGCAATATTTATGTAACGTAAATGTGAAACTGTAGCGAGGATCACAAATTTGTTGAACAAAGCAGCGAAAAAAGCACACATACAAACCGAGAAATAATTCGGTTAGCCTCATTTCAATGTCTCCATTTCCTTGTTTTTGTACAAAATAGACCCAATATCACTATCTCTCTCTCTCTCTGACTAAATTAACTATAAATGATAAGAAACTTATTTAAATTGATATCGCTGATTTGTCATATATCGCCAAATGAGCAAAACGAAGAAGAAAAACCCAACAATTTCAAGTAATAGCAAGCCCAGTTTGGAAGTATCCAATATTGTTAGTGAATAAAATGTAAAAAAAAAAACAATTGCAATATGGAATAAAATTCATTGTATATCATGCGCAAAATGAGCGTTTTAACTATTATACTCTATATGAACATTTTTGGCGTATTTAAGGTGAAACCAGAAGAAAAAGAACACAAATATTGATTGTGTTCGCATGGTTAAGTGAGAGACGAAATTGTATAAGCTAAAGGAAATGAGGAAACGAGTGGCGAAAAATTCCGATTGGCACAGTTTACTTATTGTAATAGATTGTCGGCGTTTTTTTTTTCTTGCCTCAAAGAATGCGATTTTGCACAAATGCGCAGAATCTCATGCCAAAACCCAACCAAATTCGATAAGTGTTCGTTAGAAAAAAGAAGAAGAAGACACACGTTCAACGAATGTACGATCTATGAACTGACACAAACAGACAGACACCCACACAATTTTATGCAGCAATAAATTATACATGGATTACACTGTAGAGAATTATTATTATTGATAAAAACAATTTAAATTGCTATTTAATGATGATGATAAAAGATTACGATATATTTAAAACAAAGCAAAAAATTAATTGCAACCCGATTTTCTGTCGACAAATTTCACTAAAAATAAACAAATAAAACGATTAATGGATTTGAAAAAAAGAGAGCTGTGACTGTGGTTTTGATTGCACATTTAATTGTTCTAGGCGTGATGAATGAGGCGGTCGTACGTCGTTCGGTGAGTGATTATTAGGAGCATGAATTTATGAAGGTAAGTCGGAGTAGAGACCGAAAAAAATGTCATTAATGTGCAGTGTGCGGTGTGCAGCAGTGCGAATTTTAGTAATCAAATAATAATTCACGTTTTCGGCCCAATTAATTTCGTATGAAATTGCAAGCACCAAGCAGCGAAAGCCATCAAGAACATCTTCTGCCAATTTGGTGCGCCTCTTGATTTTCTTCACAACTCATAAATTTTCTTCGTCACCACTAAATCACTCTTAATTGCTCTGTTCCAACATGTGCTCGCGTCTTAAATCGCTGAATAATTATCATGAAAATGCCGAAGACACCGATTCCGATTGCCGTTTAAATGGTTTTTGTAGGGTTGCAGCAGAAAAAAAAACAATTGTGCTCTTTAAAAATAGCACCGTTTTGCAATAAAATGTTGCAACTGCAAATTGAAATCGAAACGGTGTTCGAGTGTAAACGATGATGAATTGGTCTGCATACTTTGCGGGTTTTTTTCTGCCTTCTTTCTGCCGTGCATTTTATTTATTGCATCGATTTCGAATGCCGTTTACATAGTACGTTCACCGAATAAAATCCCCATTCACAGTGCCTCCCCGACTGCATCATCATCATCATCATAACTGCAATGTGTGGTGGCGATGCGCTCTGGGTAATCGTGATCCAAACAATGAGTGCATAAATAAAACAGTTGACAAAATAATTATACTGTGGAAATAATCGAAATTTATGTGTGACGACTAGCGAAAACGCACAATCAATTTGGTTTGGAGAATAAATGGGACGGCTTTTGCAGTGGAGTTAAAGGTCAACCACTAAATATGCAAACATTCGACGACCTATGCAAATCAGCTCCAATTTCTTCGATCATGTCATTCGACCGAGTAAAATAAAATTGATGAAAAATTTGCCCGGTAAAATCGATGGAATTCATATCTTAGCCCAATGCAATTTTCTTATTGAATTCGCAACACATAAATCATTTTTATTGTATCCCACGAATGCATTCCCTTGACTGCTGTCGCATTGCCCAAGTTTCAACGGGTGTCAACTGCATAAATCAGTGCATTGAATTCCATGTGACAATCAGCTACAAATGATAGGTAAAACACGTTTCCGATAGCCAATTTCCATGTAGAAATTCGGTATAACGGTACAAAGCGTATGTCTAACCAATATTCAGTTATTTATTCGAGGTGAGGTCACGTTGCACATGGCAATAAATATAAATATTGTCGTCAGTAGTTTAGTTAAACTGCTGGATAAAACAAAAACACATCCGAAATTATGTGGCCATTGACAAAAAGCAGCTTCCTCATCTATGCAAATCCTAAATTTTCCGACCGGGGCAGAACTATTCGAATAATAATAATTGCAAACAAAAGCGAATTCATCGGATTGGCGAGCGAAAACATCATTTGTCAGCTTTGGACGGCAGATACAATTAGATAATTTGGGTCATTTTGCCATTTGTCTCGGGAAAAACTATCATTAGGATAACGATTAACAATTGTAGCATAGACGAAATTCAAATTCGGTTACAAAATACAATATTTGACTGTCTGTTTTCCTGTTTGTCGACAATGTGTAACATTTCGTACACAAATGCGAATATATTTCACAGACACCAATTTTAATTAATTAATTGTCCATGTCGATTTTGATTAATCGAATCGTGTTCACATTGACCAATTCCACCAATGATAATGCATCGTTTTGTTATGCCATGACTCCGATTCCGCCAAAGGAGAAGCGTTCATCATTTATCGTCGACTGAAAGCAATTGTCTCGATTTTATTCAAAGAATAACCATTGAAAATGCTTTCACTTCTTTGTTGTTTCATGCAATTTCTCCATCGAACGATTATGTTTCAAAGAACAAAACACAACGAACCCTTCGAATAGATGTCCACCAGACATTTTCCTTTCATTCGGTTCAAGCTAGATCTGAAAATAGATTTGAATTTGTCAGTATGTTTGCTGTGATAAATGATGTATTTTTCATGTGATGGGTTCGATTTTTGTTTGAGTAAAGATTTAATGGCCATTTAAAGGCGTCAAATTATCGATTAAATCGGTTTGGAATTTTGTGAGTCTTGAGAAGAAATCTCAGGCCTGAGAATTTGAGCATAAAATATTCATATTTAATTTTGGAACCAATTGGATTATTCATTGACTTTGATTTCTATTTTTTTCATGAATTTCCAACAAAACCCGATTTTCCGAAGAAGAAAAACACAATGATACCCAGTAAAAAGCGATTAACTCATCGTATGATGAAAATATGGTTACTTTTATCAGCAGTCAAAGAAAAACACGTTTCACTGAAGGAAGCAAAGCTGAATATCCTTCGATTTTATTTTCCCACTGAGACAAAACGTGTGTTCCCCGATAAAACAATGTGCAAAGATATTAATCACATGACGTATTTTTTTTGGCACAAACATTAATCATAACAATTTTGATGGCAAACTATTGTGTCCGAACATATAATCAAAGTGTGATGTTTGACCGTTCATAAAAAGTCAGTATGGGCCGATAAAAAAGTCAAAATGGCAATTGACGTCTTTTATCCTCCTCGACTATTAAAGTGTGGTATATTCATTTGGCGCATGAGTCACACCAAATTGTACCGGAGCAAATAAGAAGTGAGGATGAGAATCAGGACAAACTCACTAGAGAGTAGTGGAAAAAAAAATGCTCAAACTTTATCGATTTAGATGAGCTATTTACACGTTCACACTAGAAAAAGAAGCAAGTGTCTTTATCGACATTCATAAAAAAAAGCAGTCGCATTGCGCACACACTCCCGTTCAGTAGAATTTCGATATGAATGTTCATAAATTTCTCCACAGTCACTTTATGATGAATCGGTGTTTGATGATCGCATATACTCGATAGACCTGGTCCAGCTAAAAATACGAGGCAAATGGTTCTTTTTCTATTTTTACGCCCGTAGTGGAGAGGATTGAAATAAAAAAATCGAACACGACACACACCGAGATGATTATTGATGAGGTGCATGAAAAAGGTCAATAATGGAAGAGAAATGGTCTTCGAGATAGTTTTTCAATTTTTTTCTCCACTTCTTTTCGGTTTTATTTTGACCATTCTTGTGGGCCAACTTTTTTTCTCTTTAATTCTTATGTCATTTTTTATTAATCATTCGACCGACCCATTTATTTGATAGACACACACTCCTTGAACCCATTTCGCACATGACATCAGATGAGTTT
This sequence comes from Sitodiplosis mosellana, assembly GCF_009176505.1. Classification (NCBI taxonomy): domain Eukaryota; kingdom Metazoa; phylum Arthropoda; class Insecta; order Diptera; family Cecidomyiidae; genus Sitodiplosis; species Sitodiplosis mosellana. The sequence goes on from NW_022595244.1 coordinate 5,403,025, forward strand.
TTTATTCTTCGTCAAAAACAAACTAATAACTAGCTTAAAAAATGATTCTATTTTTAAGTATTTCCAGTTTGATTCAAACAATTCCAATTTCAGCCCTCATTTTTGTAAAGTAAGGGGACGATGCACAATTATTCTTTCCACGCGCAATTCATCGTTCTTACTGAATGTTCGAAAATGTTTGAAATCTGCGCTTTCTACGCCGTTTTGCCATTGAAATAACGCTCTTCATTGACTCTGATGCAACAATTCGATCTTTTTCACCAATAGAAAGTGTATGCATCTCGTTGTTTGTTTATTTGATTAGTACAAGATTAATGATCATTGCTTATGAAATGAATTAAGATAATAACACGTAACCATTTTTCCTGCAGGCTTTTTTCTTTCTTCTTCGACACTCGTTTCTTGGTCTCTGATGTGGCAAGAATGCATTGCCTAATGTTTGAAGGTGATCTACGAGAAATTTGTCTCTATTGTATTGGATAAACGTGTAAATAAATGCATTGTTGTTGCATTCAAAATGAAATGTTCGAGCCATGCGTATTGAAAGTGTTCGAGGGACCGGGTTTAAATGGTTTGTTTTCGGTTATTCATCAATAATAGCTTCGTTTCGTTTAGTTTCCAGTTTGACAAATGGACATCAAGACAAATGATATTGTAGAAATGCAAACATATTCAAATTTTACCGTATCCGCTTCGATGCGTAATCGCAATTCGGGAGAAATGATCGACAAAACAGTTAAAGTGAATTTCATAAAAAAAATTTGTTCAGTCCAACCAATTCTGTGCGTAGAATCTACACAGTAGATGCAAAACGATTCTTCTCCTATTACACACACAAGAATTTTTTTCACTCTGATTCAAGAAGAAAAAAATCAACGACTGAATCATCATGTTATGATACTGATCTGAGTGGCCCATATCAAATGTAGACGATCAGCGTTGCACATTTGTGCGATTCATGAAATCCTCAATAAAAATTGAATTGTGCAAATTTAGAAATATAGTGGCATATTGAAAACATGCATATAAAGATAACAAATCAAAGGATGCTGATTACTGACATCTGTAACGCCGCCGCCGGGAAAAAACATTCACGCAATTTGCAATCGCATCAAATATTCGCTAATTACTGACATAATTATGTCTTTTATTTACACATGGATTATGACATGGTATCACATCACATGAAGCGCTTGTCACAAGAATACTGCATGATATGGAAATTTTGAAGTAAATTGTTTTCTATTAATGGAAAACCGATGATCATAAATTTCTATATGCATTCTGACTCGTACTCAATTGTACTAATATCAATGGAAAGACACTATAGTGTCTATAGACACTATTAATCTATAACGAAAAGATAGCTATCTATTCTCAAAATAATAACTGCGTAATTTTCAAAATCGAGCTATTTTGTGTATTTTTTTCCTATAAATGTATGTTTAAAGTTACAAATCCAATTTCCATCCAAACTGTGAATCGTCGGAACATTCAGATCTTCTAAGGAAACATTCAAGAAATCTCGTCTAGCATTTTTTTCCAAGCATTTTTTCTCTCGATTTAATCTATACGAAAAAAAGTCAATTATATTTCTTAATCGTAAGCTGAAGCAAAAAAGGCATATAAGAAAAGTTGATGAAATGATTTAAAATTGTTCAGTTGATGACGATCGTATAATTTCCAACTGTTTGTTTCATTGAAGATATTTCTCAAGCCATATTCGTATTGCATAAATCTGTTGTGAATGTTATCTTGTGTTCGCTGTGCGTCCTATAATTATTTCTGAGGAGAGGTCACAAATTGAATGTTTGAGGTTATCACAAGCCGCAGTCTGTTTTACATGTATTGACAACATTATCCAGAGAGAACAAACCACTAGCACACAAATCATTCAGATCGAATAAATTCTTTATTCTGCCAGCGATTGAACAAAAAGTCGAACAACACAAACCAAAGTATATGTGTTGTCCTTGTTATTGTTATCAACGTATACGCTTTACTACTTCGAACTGTAATGTTTTTTTAGCGAGATTTTTTAGACTTGTTTTCGTCGCACTGAGCATTTTGATGTAGAAAAAAACAAACATTCAACAGAACAGTTTGTGAATATTCATTAGAAAAACGGGCATTTATGATTCACACATCAATCTTTATGAATTTCTGCAGAAATCGACATCACTGTTGAGTAAAGCAATGAAAGAATGAAGAAAAAAATTGTGAGTTGTGGCAAATGAAGTAAATTAACTGCAAAAATATTCATATTTCTCATGAATATAGGTAAAAAAAATTCAATTTCATCAATAAATCATTACTTCAAATATTGAAAATAATCGCGTGTTTCCAAAAATAGTGCAATTTCTTATAATTTGTTTGCAAAGTCAACTGTTAACACTCGTTTTTCTTCAATAGGGACTTCATATTCTTTTGGTTTGCATTGGACAGAAACACAGAGGGCACTATAATGCACAGAAGAGATTATGCGAATATTTTTTTCAATTCGAATGACAGAACAACAAGCGCTATTCGGTTAGAACTGACTGCAATGTATTAAAGTTACTGCGTTCAGAAAGACATTTCGTTGAAAATGAGTAAAGGGTGAGTAAAGTGCATAAATTTACAAACAAAACATCATTGGAGCGACTTGAAAAAATAGAAAATTTATAATAAATTTGGTCATGTTTTCAAAATTAAATCACATTTTCAACATTTTTACAGACAAGACAAAGAAGTCGATTGGCAACAAGTCAAACAGGACTTGGTTGTACAACGTGAAGAGAAATGGGACAAATTCTTTGATGTAAGTCAAGCTAAACGCTCAAATAGTTGTAGTTTCTAATTCGTTGAAAATTCAATTATAGAAATATAAGGGTATGGACAAAGTCATTGAGGATGAAGCATTGTCAGAATATTCGGAAAGTGAGTTAACGTCCGGTGAGAGTAATTCAGGAGATGAAGTCGAAGTTAATGATTTTGAAGATGATGACCGTCTGTCCGAATCGAATAATGTACCAGACGAAGGTAATGTATCAGATGCGAATAGCTGCATCGAAGTTAGCGACGATGATGACGCCATTTCTACTTTTGTAAAGACGTATAAAGAGGTATACTTCACACTGGTTAAATGCAATTTAGACTGACATTCATTATGGTCTATTTTTGTTTTATTAGCTGGCACAAAACAAGATCAAGATTATGGAAAAGACATACGAAGAGCACACCAGAAATGATATCAAGACAAAGGGCAGGATCGAAAGCCATCGTCATTCAAAATATACCACCGAAAAAACGGCAGAGGCCACAACGGGTAATATGGTCACAATGGCAATTGACTCGCCAATGGCACTGTCAAACGCAATAAAAAGTATGAATAATTCGACCAATTCAAGCATGAATACCAATGCAAATAGTATGGAGTTAGTGAAGCCAACGATGTCGCGCGTGGGTGGTGATGAACCATCTTCCAATGCGGTTTCGGCAGTGGATGAAGCAACGGCATGTGAGGTGTTCAAAAAGGGGAACGTTCAATTTCTTAGAAAAACGACCATCTTAACCACAACTACGATCACAACCACGAAAGAAGAAATAACTACCATCGTACAGCAGAATGCAGGTGAACAAGGCGATATTGGTACGCCAAAGAAAGGTAAAAACATGCGTTATATTTTGTGTATTAGAAATTGACGCCTTTTGACATCCCCAATAATTCATGAAAATCACAATATTTTTCAATCCATACAATTCTCTAACCCATATTTACTCTACACGTCACTTTTGTCCGACAGCAAATTTGGCCAAACAGCCAAAATCAACGAAAAAGAAGCGAACATCTGATGAACCGATGCCAGATTATGATGAAAATGACTATGACGGATTCAATACACCAGGCCGTCGGAAAACTCGAGCTCCCAATACACCATCAACATCGAGTTCATTCACCGCTCAAGGTTCATGCATTGAGGTGATTCTCACACCATCGGGCTCCAAAAATATTGTCACCAGAAAAGAGATACAGTACAAATTGAATGAAACGATGCCAAACAGTGCTGAAAAATGTCCATCGGTGGTGCGCAATGTCCGAGCTGACAAAGGAAAGCGATTGTCGTTAATGATGACGCCACAGCCGAAAGCAATAATGCCACCCGAAATACAGTCAGATAATTTATTTCAAATGGGTATCGTTCAAAGACCACTCATCGCCAGAACAACTGACGACAAGGGTTTTGGTGAAATTCTATAAAATTGCCTAATCGCATGACCTCGAAAATTCAGTATTATTCATCGCGTATTCAACGTATACAACGGTGAAATCGCATATACTTACATTAGTTAATTGCAAAAAAAAATGTTAGGTTAAGCTCGTTAATTTTGTCATTTTCCAATCGCACATTCATACACACTGTTTTTCGTTCAAATATATTTATGTATTTTTTTTTTATGTTAAACACAAAGAGACATAACAAAGCAGTGGCTGTGAATCTTCGCCGAGAATAATGTTAGTTGAAAACCTATCGGAACCAGTCCTGTGACATAGCGCCAAAGAACGCAGCTGCATTCGATTTGACATTGGCTAAATTTTGCTGCGTAATCGATTGTGTGGACGACGACGACGTTCCGCTAGTTTTCGATGGCGATTTTCTCTGTAAAAATATGAAATGGCAAAAATATCAAAGTTATTTATAAGCGTTAACCAAATATTATCATGTCAAGAAAAACAACAATCGAAATAAACAAAAACGGTTAAGCCACACATAAGAGATTGTTAAACAAATCAAAGAATTCAATAAATTTCGTTAATATATGAGTTCGATGAATGTGTTTATTGTTGATGATGTGCAATTTGTTTACCTTATCGGATTTTGCTAAGACAACCGGCACTTTGTTTTCAACCGGTTCACTCAACGCAACGGCTGTCTTTGTTGAAACGACAATTGGTAGCAATGTGAACCAATTGCTGTGTGCAACACCATTGTTTGCCAGCGGCAATAAGTTTGGATCTTTTTCTTGGGCTAAATTTGTGGCACCAGTTTTGGACATTGCAGCCAATAGCGATTGATTTGCTGTTGTGCTGGATATGAGCAAACCGTATTGATGTTGCTTACGCTGTGCGGCCAACTTTACATTGACATTTATATACTTGTGAAGTAGTTCAAAGTCAAATGGATCGATGCCGGCTTTGAATTTATTGGCCAGCGCTTGAAGTTGATCATTTCGTTTTCCATTCAAAAATAAAAGTGTCAAAAACTTTAAATCGAAATAGAGTTGCAAGCACGCATTTTGATTGGTGAAAATAAACTCATTCTTATCGCTGAGCTCCGTGTAAGTGTTTACAATCCGATCCAATAAACGGTCGGTCAACAGTGTAGTTACGGATTTCGGTAATGTTTCGGCTATTTTCTCATTCAATTTGGTACACGAGTCGAAGAGACACTTTTGTAGTGGAATACTTGGATGGGCCGGAACACGAATGGTTGACTGAATCGATGCATTTGTTTCGTCTTTCTCTTCGATTACATAAGTTTCCCAGTTTAGAAACACATTGAGCAATGTCATTAAATCGATTTTAATGCTAAAGCACAGACCATTCTGATTCCGCAAAAGTTCACCAATAAATAAGTCAATCCATTGCTTCCAAAGATTCACCGATTCTTCGTTTAACAAGCGGCATATCCGTTCCCAGTGTTCAATATGTGACACGTTTGAGGATTCATTCCATGTGTTCGATAGGAGCAAAGATGTTGGCATTAAACATTGCTTCACATTCGGACAAATCTCCGTCACAGCCTTCAGCAATTTAGCTAGAAATGCTATCGAATGGGCTCGATCATTGTTTGCAGCTCCCAATGATTTAGCCTTTGATATCAAACTGAAATGTGTTGAACGAAATATTCATTTTATTTGATTTTATTTCATAAAAAAGGAGAATTTTTAGGTTAGAATTAAATACGGAAAAAGGAAAAAGAGAAGAAAAATGTGAATTTTGCTTACTCAGAAATTCCATTTTGACTACAACTTCGCAAAAACTCGACCAGATGCGTTTGTTCCTTACGAACATTTGGATCGTCTCTCAATTCAATTCTTTCCGTAGACGATGAACTAACGTATAAACTCAAATCATTGTAAATCGACTCAACACTTTTATCTAATTCATTGCAAATTGTGCACAGCTCCGTCGAATAGCCTTTGATTTTCATTAGAAGACGATGATTTTGGCGATTTTGATCCAATGCTTGCTTCAAACTCTTTGGACTATCCTCAGGTTCCTCGTCCCAAAATGGTTTTTCATCTGAAAATAGATTGAAATTTTCAATAAAAGTGTTTCATGGGGAAAAAGAGCATTTTTAACTCAAGAGCTAGATGCAAAGAAAGAAGGCAGAGAAAGAATATTACCATTCATGGACAGGACATTTGATTCGAATACTTCTGAAATATTCTTCTCAGTTTGCTCGATGGCCGTTTGCCACGATGTTGTGATGATGGTTTTAATGCGGTCTTGCATTAATGGCTGATAGAACTTGTGATAAAAGTCAATGTTGCTGCTCAGATGCAAACTTTGCAAGATTTGCTTCCAATTTGCTGGTGTTTCTACAGGAACGAAAGGATGAATTTGAATATTTTAACAAATGTATCTTTGATAAAATCATAAACAATTCTAATCCATCTCAATTGTTGAAAATTACCCAATTCCGAAACCGCTTTGTTCACATTGTGAATAGTTCGAACCGAGCTGATATTATTAATGACAACTTTAAGCAGTTGTTTCGAGTCGCTTTCCGTAGTTTGTAGCCATGTATCAAGAGCTCGCCGCACTGCATCCGAATCAATTGGTTGGATTTGGATCTGTGGCCTGGGAGAAAAATTTAAAAGTCAAACATTAGAAACAATCTTCATCCAAGTTGGAAGATCCAAATGGAGTGAATTTACTTGAATTTCGATATAAGCGATGGCAAAGTGTCGTTCATCAGCGACTCGTCCAACTTAATCATTTGAATGACAGGTTTGGCATTTGGTCCAGTGATCAACTCCAGTTCTCGAGCCAATAGGCATTTTTTCCCTGCAGTCGATTCACTAGAATCATTATTATCGATAAAGCATTTGAAAACCTGCAGAATTGTTTCGTTCAGCAATTGCAAGCTGTCGATAATTCGATTTTTAACCGATTGATGCGGTTTTCCCGCAATATTGTGCTCATCGTTGATTGTCGTCAACATTCTACGGAATGCACGAGCTCTCAGTTGAATGAACATCGCAAGCAATTTATCAAGTTGGCAATTTTCCAGTAAAACCAAACTAGTGAGGCACTTGACAGCCGTTTCTGTTGAAAGTTCCGGCCGTTCCAATTGCTCGAGGCACATTTGCTTGATCATGAAAAAGAATTGATTCAAATGATTCCACTGTCGTTTGGCCACTGGGAACTTCCGCATGATATCGATATTTGCATCCAACTGCAATCCGGTGATGATGTGTCTTGCGAAGATAAACATCTGCGTTGCAATGAAATAGTCCGATTCATCTAGACGACTCCATATTAATTCAGGCAATTTGGTCAAGAGGTGAATCTGTGTCATGCAGCCATAGTAATTTCTTTGCACTCCATCCGATGGCAACAAACCACGTTCGGCATTCGTTTCGATTTTGAAACCAATCAATTGATGCTCATTGAGATTCCGGCAACTTCCGATGATTCCTTGTATATGCTCAATGACATTTGATGATGTTTTACGCATCTCACCAATCGTATCGGCCGCTTGTAAGAGATCACGATAACGCTCACTACGAATAATCGAAAAATGTGCTAAAATGAACGGCAGAAGCAGACAAGTTGAGCAAAACTTACCCAACCATTATTCGCAACTCTTCCTTCTTTGCCTCTATGCTCTGCTGGAGCTTTTTGTGAACGAGGTCAATTTCACTGATGTTACATTGCTCGAACAATGAGTCAACATCGATATCCAATAAACTCGATGTTGTCATCTTGTTCTTCCTATTTATGGAATTTTCTATGGGAATGGTTTGATGTTTTGTTTATTAAAAATCTTGGTCGTAGACAGAAAAAATTTGTTCTATTTAAAATGAGTTGTCAACACCGACTGAAATGTCAACGTCATCGTTCGCAGAAGAATTTTCAAAACAAAATAGCGTCAAGTGGCTATTGGCTGATTGGGCAGTGTGTGTTTATGATTATGGATTCAATGGAAAGTGGGATTGAAGGCAGCGTGAAGAGAAATATTTTGGCGATGAAAAGTGAAGAATAAACAAGGATTCTTTTCCAAAAATCAAAACAATAACAAGAACGGGAGGGATTTGACAGATTGTTTATCGATTCATTGGTGTATTTCAAGTCGGGCAAATGTCAAATGTTTTTCAAAAACTAAAAGGTTTGAACTTTTGTTATTATAAATTTCATTTTTTTTCTCCTATGTGGAATGAGATATTAAGTGAAGAAATAAGAAGTATTAAACCCAAAACGACATGTATTTTGATCGCGTCAAAGCAAACATTCATCAAATATAAACAAAAGTCCTCCATTCGATCTGTCACATGCAGCAAATGCCCTGAGTGAATGCTAGCGCCAACAAAATGCTGTGCCGAAGTTGTGAGTTAGAAAAAAATGTAATGCATTTTGCTGGTGTTAGTGTTTATTTGTGTATGTATATATAAATGTGAGTGCCGAAAAACCGAAGCGCGTTTCGCTCTCTTGTTGAAAAGAGTCGCTTGATGTTTTTATACTGAGATACTCGCATTTTATCACACGAACGTATATTCCTTCCGCGCGGCAGCCAATATTATTCCTACAATCAAAACACTCACACCAGAAGATCCGATATACATATAAAAATAAAGGCAGAAAAATAAATGAGACATTTTGTGAGCCACCAAGACCTTTGTGTGATCGCGTAACCAAACCTGAACGGGCGAAATCAATGATGGCATTCAATTGACGAGAGAGAGAACAAAAAAAACAGAAGAAACGAACAAACGAGAGATTCGGAACATATTCGTACAGTGAATTGTGTGTGAGAATAGATTGAGAAAACCGGGATAACCTCGAAAGTATTTGTGCAAACAAATTGTTAAAAACGGAATTGTTATCTGTGTTCCATCGTGGAAACTATATTATGTGGATTGGCTGAATACACTGATATACATTTTGTTTTACCGCAATTAAATTTGTATGAGTTCTTCTGAACACTCTTCCAATGTGATTTGATATACAATTTTGTTCCTGCAAGTCAAGTGAATCATATCGAGTGGTCTGATATACAGGCTAGATTCAAGTGTAGAAAAAGAGAAAATTGTGCGTGTTTTTCCGCATAAATCCATACATTTTGCATAAATCAACTGAAAAAAGGCTAAAATTCAAGAGGAAAAAAAATGGATTTCAATGACCCTGATTCAAGCATAGAGTATGGTGACGACGAACAACAAAATGAAGTGGTGCCATCATCTGAAACGTCAATCAGCGACAATGAATTAACAACCACAATCACAGAACACAAACAATCGCCTGTAGACTGTGCTCCATCGTCGAATGGTGCGAATAGCATTTGTGTTAAAAATCAATTGCACACGTCTGGCCGAAACGTCGAGACAAATGCTGCTATCGAACCGGAATCGGATGGCGGTGGTAGTGGAGCTGGTGTAAAAAGTGAATCGGAATCCGAATCCGAGTCACGTTTAGTTATACAAAGTGAAAATGAAACAACGGACAACGATACGGCGGCGTCTACACTCGCAACAACAACAATAAAAGAAAATGGTGGCACAGCTTCGCTAAAAAAGTCGGCAAAACGTAAATCAACCGCAAAGATAAATAATAAACAACAGCACAACAAAAACGACATTAACGACGATGTGAATTTCGGCGATGCCAGCGAATTTAGTGATGACGATGAAAAATTTATGGGTTTCACCGTTGAAGATATTAGTAAATGCACAAGTTGGGGTAAATTTGTTATTTGTTTTTCACACTGTTGTTGTTTTTTTTTCTCTTTTCTGCGTTGCTTGTGTACGGTGCATAATTGCACCAGTTCAGTGAAGTGAATGGATATGGTAATGGTAACGTTGTGTTTGATTGTTTGTTTTCTTTTCATTTCTTGCAGCACCGTCAGTATTGCTAAAGCGAATAAAAACCGATTCTCCAAACTCAACAGCAACCAATTTAATCGAAGTAAGTTTTGTTCTTCTCTGGGATCTGACCCGTTTGACACTGAGTTGACTACATTTGATTGATTTTTTTTCGCCTGCAGGACAAAGTTGAACAAAAAACACCGAAAGTGAAAATGAATGACATAAAACCAACCGTTGAACCAACGCCGGTGCCAGTGCCGGTGCCGCCGCCACCACAGTCAACCACACCACCAAAGCCACCGACAGTGACAACGGCCACCGACTCACCGGCTCACATCATCAAAACCGATCCACGATATCGCAATCCCTTCAAATTTGGATGGCGACGTGAAGTCGTGTTCCGTGCCAATTTATCGAGCACAACAAAAAGTGACAACAGAGGTGAAGTGTATTATCATTCGCCGAGTGGCAGAAAATTGCGAACCAAAAATGAAATATCGACCGAATTGCGTGCACTCAAGGATCAAAGTTTAGATATTGGCGATTTTTCGTTTGCTAAAGAAAGCATTGGAATGCCAGTCGAACAAGAAATTGTACGCAGTGCCAAGGTTCAAACACCGTCACAGAAACGACCGCAAGCCTCACTACCCGAAGCAATACCAACACCAGAAGTACTTGGCAAGCGTATTCCAAAGCCGAAAATGCCAAAAGGTGCTAGCCCACCACCACCATCTTCAATAGGCAATAAATCACGGGTAAGACACAAATTGAAATCTCTTGGAACGTATCAATGATACGGTATCATTTTAATTACATTAACAATGAATAATTCAACACATTACCTACCAACATATCGTTGTTGAAAACATCTTCGCAAACTATTCTCGTATCACTAATTCAATAGACTTTAATAATTAATTCCATTCGAAATTTGTATCAGACTTGAGATTATTTGATTACACTAAGTGTTAGCGGTTTAGACCGGTTCCAAACAAGCAGCCACTGAATATTTTGACACATTCATGATTGATGGTAAAAATAAAACATGGCTAACCGAAACATCTGTCGTGAAAATGCGAATTTTGTACGAAAAAAATCAAAAATATTGTTATTTCTCTCATTTTACACAAATCAGTTGGTTTCAATTTTATTTAACGATTAATTTTGTGGTTTTTTCATTGCAATTTCAGACCCCAGCCACAAGCAATAAACGACAGCCCGAGCGTGAAATAATCGAAGTGATTCAACCGAAAGCAGCTAAAATAAATTCAAAATCAAAGTAAGTACCGTGCTGTTTAGCAGTTGAATTCTAAGTCTTAAGTAGGAGCTGTTAAATCTGTGTTCGATTTTCTGAGCCTCAAAAGCTAGAATTGTTCTATTTAGTCCCCTTAAACACATCAAGTGATGCCTATCTCTATAGAAAAAAAAACTGGGAAAAACCATGTCCGTTCATTTTGTCGCTTCTGCTCGATCATTACAATCTGTCTCTCTCTCTCTCTCTCTTTCTATCTGTATCTCTCTCTATCTCTATCACTTCTATCGTAAAATACATGGTTGGTTTTTCTGCGTAAATCACACACAGTAGGGAACCGTGCACAATAAATTGCGTCTTGGCCATGGGAATCATACCGCAGCTGCAGTGCAAGAAGTGTCAGTTTATGTATCATCATGAATGCGTTGGCAAGGATGGATCACGTCATATCACCACCTTTGTTTGTGAAGTATAAAAAAACCACTTGATTCTTATTCGCTGCTCATTTATTGCGTGTGAGTCGAACCATTTTAATCTAATACTCTTTTGATATTGTTTGTTATTGATGTGTATAGCATTGCAAACGTGAGAAGAGCGAAGCCGCTCAGAGTGCACAAGCAGCAGCGGCGGCAGCAGCAGCAGCTAATAAGGATCAACAAATCGAGAATAAGATGGTAAATGCAAATTCAACGGAACAATTAACGACACCGATCCGACCGATGAAGAAAGCTCCATTGCCAAATTCATTGACTAAATCAGCAACATCCACACCGACAAATGCAAAATCAGCAAAAGATGACACAGCTGCACCAACCGAACACGATTTATCGGCACCACAATCGATTGCCATCGTTGCTGGCCGAAAGTATATTATGGTTCCGAAAACAGCTAAGATCGCCACTACACCCGATTCAGTCAACGGAAATCAAACCACTAAGAGTTCGTAAGTGAATTGCATTTGCATTTTTTTCACTTCACTTTTTCAAATTCGTAGATTTTGCACCTGTAGCTTAACCTCAATTCAATTTTTTTGACAATTTTTTTTTATTTGCTTCCGTGTTATATATACAATTTTTGTTTTCTTTTCTTATCCCCATTTCAGGTTTTTGTATGACCATGCACTTGTGCAATGTTTTTTTTCTGTAGTTATAGTTAGTTGCACAGTGGCATGCCTCATTGGCTGTAGATGCACTTGTGTTTACCGATTTGTTGTTTGAACATTTGTACGTTTAGTACGCGTGTATTCTTCGTTAAAATTGCTTGGCATCACACCCTTTCTCTAATTTTCCCCTTCTGGTTTAAGACTCTTTCGTTACACAAATTTGTTCTTCTACACAGTTTTGGTCGATGTATAAATGGAGAACTCTTTGTTTGTGTTTCAGATCGAGGCCGCACACTCCAGTTGCTGGTTCAAAGTCAACTTCGTCACGTAGCAGTTCAACTGCTAACCGAACATCGCCGTCACTTCCGGCGGCAAACAACGTTTATGCTTCAGCACCAGCATCAGTTCATTCGGTTTTTGCTTCCGAATTTTTCAACAACGTATCAAGGGGCTATGATATACTGTTCAATATTTTCCAATACTTGAAAGTTCAGGTATGTCAAAGGCTTTAATCGCGTCAATTATTCACGATGATTATTATCCATATCATTCATCAGCTCATTCTAAGTGAATCACACGATTTTCAACCGTTTATCAAATATATTTTGTTTCGACCATAGGAACTTCTTCGCGCATCAAGTGTGTGCCGTATGTGGAATCATGTTGCAAACAACAGTATCTTATGGCAAACGGTACGAATGAAGAACTCACAAGCAAACGATTGGACTGGTTTGATGGCAGCACTCCGACGACATGGAACGCGTCACTTGGACTTGCGGAAAATTTTGATTTCATCATCTTTGGACTGGAATGATTTCATAACGCACATAAGCCGAGTGCCGGATCTTGAAACATTGCACTTGTGTCGATGCCCATCTGAAGTTGTAACCGCTTTGCTTGAGACAAATACAAATCTACAAGCCTTGAACGCTCTATCCATAACCGGAAATTCATTTTCTTTTCCGACATCGTGTAATATGCCTGCTTTGAGAGAGCTACGCTTATCGTCAGGTACAAAATCATCAGGTTCATCGATGAGTATTGAGAATTTGCGAGCATTGCTTCAGTTAGACAGTTTGCGTCACCTTTCGCTAACATCATTCGAGTCACTGGACGCTAATCAATTGGAGCCATTGGCATCGTTGACCGCACTTGAGTCCCTTGAGCTAGGCAAATGTAATAATTTGGCCGGTGGTTTTGCAAAGAATATTCTAATAAAACTACGGAATTTGGAGCGTTTACGTCTGGAGGATGGCAAAGGATGTGCCACATTTGATATTCTTGAAGCGATTGAAAAGCTTCCCAAACTGGTTCAATTGGAACTAGTTAACTTTGACATAAAACCCGGCTTCGACACACGCATCGCTCAATGCAGGCGCTTGAAACGCCTATTAATTATTCCGACATACATTTCACAGTCGGCAACCACAAACAATCTTGTACTGTCGAGCATTGCTCATCTTGGTGATACGCTACAGTCAGTCACATGGGTCGTAACACAGGAATTGATTCGTGTCACTGATTTATACACGGACGAGTGTCACGAAGGACAGCCGCGTAAACCGAACGAAGACAAAATACCAATCATCAAGCCGGTGCCAATGATGCGGGAATCACCAAAGATCAACACATCCGGCGAAGCAAGTACACAGCTCGTTGAAATTCTGCCGCTGAGCCAAGTGGACAAAATCATTCGCACCAACATTCCGAAACTCAATCTGAAGATTCAAAAGGTACCGTTTACGGCCACATGGCGACAAACAATAAGCGAAACTTCATAGATTGCGAGGTTACGGTGTACAATCAGGCGCCCTACTACACGATACGCCAAGATGAATTCGGCGATCGCGATTCTGCTCATTGGAAAATGTACATAAATAATTCATATGTAATCACACGAAGTAAAATCGGACATATTTTTGAG